>NC_088781.1:80683349-80983349 GCF_958450345.1 Calliphora vicina | reverse complement strand
GGCTACGATATTTCTTAATACATAAGTGTTTTTAATAACAAAATAATTGAAATAATAACGAAAAAACTACTTATAATAATAAAACTACATATTTGCAAAATATGAAGATAGCATTTTCTTAAATATTTAGTTTAGTCAGGTAAATGTGTATTTATTTAGTAGTGTTGAGTTCAAAAAATGCCAAAGGGCTCTCAAAACTTTTATTTTCTAATAATATGTGTTAAACTCTGCTTCAATATTTCAGTTTCATCTGACACTTTAAATATCCAATTATGGAAATTAGGACGCTTAATTTATTTCTATATGAAACTTATTTGTGTTGAATTTTTTCGGGATACCAAAAATTTTAGGATTTTTATGCTCGTTTAAGTAATTTTCGGAAGAGGGCCTTATATGGGAGCTATGGTCAATTATGAATTGAATTTTTAGGTGTAATTTATTTGCAAAAATGTTATTTAATATCTATATAAATCAAGCATTTATGACGTATAATGTCTTATTTCTGGAGGACATTTATATGGGGCTATGTGAAATACATGGACAGCCAGCCAGACAGACGTGCGGAAGGACATCGTTAAATCGACTCGAAAATAAAATCTCGAAAACTGAACGATTTTAACATATTTATGATTGTAGTGTTATTAAATAACTTTCTTCCTCTGGGTAATTTTATAGCAGCAATAATATAATTTTAAGTTAACTATTAATTTTGAAACGAATCCATATAGCATTTCTAAAATATTTTAAATTTAGTAGGTTTTGGTAGTTTTTAATTAGAAATTTGGTAGGAAAAATATTTTATGAGTGGCAACGCTGATTGTGTCCTACAAAAATAAAACGATCATTCGAATGTAGGTTTGTGATGTATATGGGGCATTTCACGTCAAGTGAACCAACTTTTGAAATCGATGTCTTCCGATCGCGATGAAATTTGCACCAATGTTAGTTCTATTGGATAGTAATTCGGACACCATTTTTCAACAAGATCGGTCAAGAACTCTCTGAGTTATAGGAGGTCAAAATTTGTCATTTTGGCCAAACAGGTGTTTTTTTTATCCATATAACTTATTACCTATTGTTCTTAGCAAAATGTGTCCCAAATAGTTTAGATAGCTATTTATGCAATCTTTCGAAAAAAAAAATTAAAAAAATTTAATAAAATATTTTTGATTTTTTTTTTTAAATCAAAAATATTTTTGACTTTTTTTTCAAATTGGGCCCTTTTTATTTTTTTTTTTTATTTTTTTTTAAGAAAGCTTAGGTCTTTTCCTAAGTGGGATGCGAGTGGGATATCTATCAAAAAAAATATTTTGTAACTCAAGATTTAAAATTTTTGAATTTTTTTGCAAAATCAAAAACTTTGTTGTCTTTTTTAAAAAAATGGACCCATTTTTTAATTTTTTCTTTTGCTCAGAAGAAAGTTTATGTGTTTTCCTTTAACACCCTTTTTGTCGCTTAGTGGGATGCGAGTGGGATATCTATAAAAAAAATGTTTTGTAACTCAAGACATACAATTTTTTACTTTTTTTTGAAAAATCAAAAACCTTTTTGACTTTTTTTTCCAAAATGGACTCTTTTTTTATTAATTTTTTTTTTCTCAAAAGATAGCTTAGGTCTTTTTCTTTAAAACCTTTTTGGTCGCTTAGTGGGATGCGAGTGGGATATCTATCAAAATAAATGTTTTGTAACTCAAGACAAATGTTTTTAAATTGATTTTTTTCATATTTGTGTGTAAGTGTTTCTAAAACCTTAAAAATAAAAACCACAACAACTGGCCGATAATAGCCACCCCCAAAATTTGTCTGAGTTTTGTATCTTGCGGCTTTTTTAGTCAAGCCTAGAGGTAGTTTTCAGCGCACGTGATTTTCATTGTTAAAATATCAGGTGCCCCAGAAACAAATTTTTGGAATCAAGTGGAAATATTTTATGGCCCTTCTCCGAAGTACCAGTTTATTTATTATTTTATGACATTTGACTTTAAGAAGTGGGTGGAGAGGTAGAAGTTGACAAGTAGGTTATTTTTATTATTATTTGTAACATTTGGTTAAACTAGGTACTTTAGTATGTAAGCCCTTCTTGACCCTAATAAAAGATTTTAGACTCATTCATTAAAACGTACTACGTATATGATCTTAAAAAACTATTTATTGTCATTCTGAAGACATACGGAAATCAGTTTTTTTAGAAACAGCGTTAAAGTTAAGACGTGTGTTATTTACATAAATACTTACAAAATTCAAAATGTCTACGACTTCTAAAAAGGCTAAGGTTGAAAATGAAAATTATTCGTCTTTTTGTTTTAATCCCTTTAAAAAAATGAAGCACAGATCATCAGATATGCGAAATATTTCCGACGGCTTATTAAAAAAATTCCCTACGCTGTCAAAACGATTGAAAATTTGTGGATCATGCAGGAAAGAGCTCGGAAAGTTGAACGAATTACCGAATTTGAATAGTAATGAGCCTTGCGTTGAAGTTATTTCAGATGAAGACAAAAGTAATTCCGAGAATGAAGACAGAACTGTTGATGATGATGGTTATTCTAACTTTTCAAATTCAACGAATGAGTGTCGAAACCAATACCATAAGGATGCAGTAGAAGTTCTTGAACAAATAAAAGAGAAATACAAAACGTCACAGAGTGAAGCTGAAAGAATTCAACTTCTCACGCTTGCTCCAAGAACATGGAGTTCTGCAAAAACAATGACTGAGTTTGGAACGTCTCAACGAAAAGCAAGAATTGCTAAACAATTGGTTGCTGAGCATGGGATTCTCACACTCCCAAACAAAAAGAAGGGAAAAACTTTGGAGTGCGATACTAAATCTCTAATAACTCAGTTTTATCAGCGAGATGATATGAGTCGCCTGATGCCAGGGATGAAAGACTGGATGTCTGTACGAATCGGTTCTCTGTAACCTGAATGAATTATTCGCAACATTTCAATCTGAATACGAGGATGTCAAAATTGGATTCACAAAATTTACACAACTGAGGCCAAAAAATTGCGTTTTGGAAGGAAGCAGCGGAACTCACACAGTATGTGTTTGTATTTACCATGAAAATGTTAAATTGATGTTGAAGGAAATCAACTTAAATTACTTAAAAGATGATTCATCAGAAGATTTACACCATTACCGCGATTGCCTTAAATTGACTATGTGCCCTAATGCTACAACTTCTTGCCACTTAGGTGAATGTTCGAATTGCCCGGAAACCACATCCATCAAAGAAAATTTAATCAACTCTTTTGATCGAGAATGTATTGAGGAGTTAAAATTTGAATCTTGGCTTCAGACTGAAAGATGCACACTGAAAACCATAATTTTAAATGTGGATGATTTTGTGGAAGAACTGTGTAGAGGATTGCTAAATTTGAGAACCCATGACTTTTTAGTCAAAGAGCAGTGGTCATTCTTCAAGGACTTGAAAACACATTTGAAGTCTGGTGAATTCATTATTTCATTTGATTTCGCAGAGAACTATAAATGTGTTCTTCAGGATTCCATACAAGCATTCCACTTCAATAACGACCAAGCAACTATATTCACAGTAGTTATTTACTACATGAAAGAAGAAAACCTGGAACACAAAAGTATGGCAATCATATCCGACGATTTAAAACATGACACCGTTGCAGTTTATGAGTACCAGAAGATAATACTAAATTATCTAAAATCAAAATTTACAGTAGAAAAGGTATACTACGTTTCGGACGGAGCTCGTCAACATTTTAAAAACAAAAGTAGCTTCGCAAATCTTACAGCTCATGAAAAAGATTTTGGAATGCCAGCTGAGTGGCATTTTCATCCTACTGCTCATGGTAGAGGAGCATGTGATGGTATTGGAGCAAACCTCAAAAGAAATGCTGCGAAGTATAGCCTCCAGTGCTCTCATCAAGATCGCATCTTAGATGCGACTGCTTTATTCCATTGGGCAAAGAATTATTGTAAAGAAACTAAAATAGTTTTTAGTAGCAAAGAGGACCATGAGGAAACATTGAAAACACTAAAGAGCAGATTCGATGCTGCGGTAACAATCGATGGCACTGACCAATACCATGCTTTCATACCGCTTGTCGATGGAAGACTCAAATTAAAAAAGTTTTCTGCATCTACTCAATGCGATTTCTTTCCAGCAGCGAAATCAGTAGCTGAATCTAATAACGCCAAGAAAGGATTGACAAAAAAAAAGCAGCTAATAAAGGTGACAAATAAGGAGGATAAAAGTATGGATATTTGAAAATTTAAAAACTTCATAAATTAAGTGTAAAAATAGTTATTATATAAATTGATCTATTGTGATTAAGATTAAATTTTACTAAATTATTCATCTTTTTATTATTATTATTATTATATATTAAATTAATTATTATTACAAATAAATAACAAAATTAAATTATTCAACATTTCCATAGAAAAAAAGTGATTTTTATTCCTGAGGTTAACATATTATGGGTATTACAGTATCGAGGCTATGAAATTTTAGTTGGGTATGTTATATACCATCGGAAAGGCTAATGTGTCTAGTTTCTCTGCGTAAGTTTAATTTTTAAGGTTTACACACAAATATGAAAAAAATTAAAATAGTGCAAATTTAAAAACCTTTGTCTTGAGTTACAAAACATTTATTTTGATAGATATCCCACTCGCATCCCACTAAGCGACCAAAAAGGTTTTAAAGGAAAAGACCTAAGCTTTCTTTTGAGAAAAAAAAATTAATAAAAAAAGAGTGCATTTTGGAAAAAAAAGTCAAAAAGGTTTTTGATTTTTAAAAAAAAGTAAAAAATAGTATGTCTTGAGTTACAAAACATTTTTTTTATAGATATCCCACTCGCATCCCACTAAGCGACAAAAAGGGTGTTAAAGGAAAACACATAAGCTTTCTTCTGAGCAAAAAAAATTAAAAAATGGGTCCATTTTTTTAAAAAAAAGTCAACAAAGTTTTTGATTTTGCAAAAAAATTCAAAAATTTTAAATCTTGAGTTACAAAATATTTTTTTTGATAGATATCCCACTCGCATCCCACTAAGCGACCATATAGGTCGCTTAGGAAAAGACCTAAGCTTTCTTAAAAAAAATAAAAAGGGCCCATTTTGAAAAAAAAGTCAAAAATATTTTTGATTTAAAAAAAAAATCAAAAATATTTTATTAAATTTTTTTAATTTTTTTTCGAAAGATTGCATAAATAGCTATCTAAACTATTTGGGACACATTTTGCTAAGAACAATAGGTAATAAGTTATATGGATAAAAAAAACACCTGTTTGGCCAAAATGTCAAATTTTGAACGCCTATAACTCAGAGAGTTCTTGACCGATCTTGTTGAAAAATGGTGTCCGAATTACTATCCAATAGAACTAACATTGGTGCAAATTTCATCGCGATCGGAAGACATCGATTTCAAAAGTTGGTTCACTTGACGTGAAATGCCCCATATATATGATCGTATGCTGCCGCGTATATATTTTTGTTTCAAGAATTATTAGAGTAATTCAAATTGTTTTTGTTTTTATGAATGAATTTTTATATGTGTGCTATTGAATGAATGTGAATTTATTTATGGTATGGTGATGTAGAATGCAATAAAGAAAGAGTATTGCTACAGTTTTTAAGTAAATTTCATAAAATAATAATGAAAAAGGGAAATACATAATTGTTATTGTTAAAATAATATTTGTAATTGAAAGTATGTAATTAGTAAAAAAAAATACTATTTCAAAAATACATTAGTGGGATTATATCTAACAAAACACATAATTAAAAAAATACAAAGTACTGACATTCTTAATTAAATTAGAAATATTATTTCAATTACTTTTTTTAGAAAACATATATCTTATGTACTTTTTTACTATACATACTTCTACATCAACAGAACATTTGGCAGCTGCCATGAGCGACCTATCGTGGGGTTTTCGCTGTTTTTTGGAATGACAGTTTTACGTTATTTTTTATTTCGTAAAACAATAAAATCTTATTCCTTAAATTCAGAAATTCTATTTATATATTGTTATATCATAAAATCATTAAGTTAATGTTGAAAATATAAAAATTGTATCACAAAACTATTTTTCTTTCGTATTTTTAGTAGAAATTTTGTTGATCGTATATATATAAGTTGTAAAAGTCAGGTAAAAAATATATATTTTGCCAATTGATAACTAACATTATGTAAATGGGAAAACACCCAAAAAATTGCAACAATATTCATTTTGGTTTAGTTATTGTCACATTTTTATTTTGGATCACAATATCAAATTATTTTTCCTTTTTCAAATTCCAGTTAATATCTTGAGTTTTTTTGTTAATTTTATTATTTTGTGGTAAAATAATACCTTATAGTTAGTGAATATTCTGCTTAACAAATATTGTCTAAACATTTGGTTAGCACCCCTATCGCGAATCAATATTTCACATGAAATATTTTCCCTTTTCCTTTTTTCGTTCATCAACTTTGTTCACGTGAAAAAATTCCCCTTGTTGTGAAATTTTTAGATGGAATTTTGTAAATAATAAACAGCTGTTACGAACAAAATCAACTATTGTTAATGTAAATTTTATCGTGATATTCCCGATAGCAATTTTCCCTTCGAGGGAAATGGATATTTCATGGGAATAAAATTTCACATGTTATTGCAAAAATATTAGTTTAAATAAAATGCAATTTGATTTTTTAAAATTTTAATCAATTATTTCACGCATAAATCTCTAATTGTCAAAAGACTGTGTGTTTTTACAACTAACTACAGAAATAATTTATTTAATTCACTACAAGCAATTCTCAAAATGAAATGGTCATTATACAACATACTGAGCTAATGAGCGCCTAGTTCATTTCAGTGAGCTGAGCTGAAAAGAGCGGTCACTTCACTGAGCTAATAAACCCAACTCTATTATAAAGTGTGTCTGTATTTCTGCGAATTTATAAACGTGTATAAAGCGCACCATACACTATCATCCCTGCCAACAATTACTATCCAAAAAGTGTCCCAAACGTATCATCTTGAAGTTGAAACTCATCGAATATGATATCGCTTTCTTATCGTAATAGTGTCACATTGCGGGAAAAAACGTGCCACGCATATGATACCTACCAATTCTATCCATTTAGTGTATTATTATATCTAAATTTATGTCTAAAAAGTGTCCAGAGAGAAGATAATGTTTCCAATTCTGCTTCTTGTATTAAAATGGAAATATTTTATTGCATTCCAGTTATGAAAACACTATTCATATACTTATTTACATTAAAAATAAAATAATGATATAACTTAACTTAATATGATTTTAATTAAAAATTAGAGTAAAAAAATTTATATAAAATAAAAAAAACTTAAGTTAAAACACACACTTTTTATTTAACACAACAGATTTTAAAATTCATAAATATACTGAGTATTATCATGTTCTTCTTCTTTCTTTTAAAATGTAAACAGTAAAAAATTGGTATTAATGTAATTTGTTATTGTAAAATTTGTCACTAACCAAAAATAATATTCTTTTGTATACCAAAATGGATCGTTTTTGTATCAAAATATACTTTTTAATATTATCTAATTTTTAATTTAGTTTGTAACTAAAATGTACTTTAAGATGAGAATAATTCGATAGTAATGTAATTTGTTTTTGTAAAATATTTTTTATATGCTGAGTAACATTTTTGCGACACAAAAGAGACACATTTTAGTATACATATCGAAAATATAACTTGCAATTGCTGGGAGGGATAATACTCATCAAGCACTATGGTAGTTTTAGTGAAAATGTGTTTGAATGTGTGACACCGACAACGCTTGATGGAAAATCAAAAACATTTTGATTTTTAGCATGCTTGATGTCACTTTTTGATAGTGTATGGTGTTTTCTCATCAATCACGAAGTCATTTACAAAAATATTTCAAGGCGTGAGGTTGATGAGTGTGTCGGATGAAGAGAATAATTTTTTATATTACATATTTCACTTATTATTTTAGTTTTTTTCTTTATTCTCAACATGTTGTCGTTATTGCAATTAAAGTTGCATCCGATATTGACATTTTTAAATACATTTTAGTGCAAATAAAAATTAAATATAATTCCCGCTATTGGTGTTAACACCACAAAATCAAAAATAAATTGACGAGTCGTCAATCAAATGTACATCAAATTACACATACACGAAAGTGACATCAAGCATTTTTATAGTGTATGGTGCTCTTAATAAAATAAAGAGTTGTTAAAATTTTTAAACTACTAAACAGCTTTTATTTGCAATCAAAAGTATCCGGTTTATTTAAAGGAAATAAACCAGCGTTTTAAAAAGGTTAAAACGTGACAAAATAAAAGCTTCTTTGTAAATTTCTTCGCTCTGTGGCAAATTTGGATTTGATGTTCTAATACGCATGTGATGCAAAATATCATCACACATGGTATCTTGTATTTGCTATACCATCTTCGAATGAGTGTCATTCTCTAAAAATCTCAATCGTTAACACGCTTTTCTATATGTGTCTCACCATTTATATTCGCAAATCTTGGAATGATGTTGGACCACGAACGTTGACTAATAGCAGACGCTAATAGAACTGGATTTCCTTATTTCCGCCGTTGAAAATTCTTTGACGATTGACTTTGGCAAATTCATCATTCCGGCACATTTAAAAAAACCTGGTCAATGTTGTAGATGGCGGTCGTGCAGCTAACGATAATTAAAAAGCTGAGATTTTCAGCTAATGGAAATTCGTTGTAATACTTTATCCTCAGTAAAGTACACATTTTGTCCATTTTCCAGATGTACGGCTAAATGAATAATAGTTTGATTAGCTTTGAATGTTTTTGAGAGTAGTGGCGAATACGAAACAATCCAACGGAAAAATTAGCATGGAAAATTTGGGCATGGACAATTTGTCTTTATGTAATAAACTTTTGTGGACTATTGCGAACATTAAAAAAAGTAGCCAAATCAGTCCAGGCGTTCTGCGATTTTAGATATATCGTAAAAAAGTGAGTGTGGTCGTCAACGAACATTAAACAAAAATTTGCCAAATCGGTGCAGCCGTTTTCCGATTTTAGATAAATCGAAAAAAGTGGACGTAGTCCATTTTTCTTTCAGTAAAAACATAAATTGGACTACTACGAACATTTAACTAAAAAAAATTAGCCATATCGGTACAGCCGTTTTCCAATTTTAAATAAATCGGAAAAAGTGGGCTTTGTCAATTTTTCTTTCTGTAAAAACTTAAGTTGGACTATGATGAACATTTAAAAAAAAATTGTATCGGTCCAGCCGTTCTCAACTGATGCGTTGATTTTTATTTATATAGAATTAATTGATCTTTCAACCGCATTGTCAGTTTTTTCATTTTCATAAAATTTTTAAAAGTTATAAAGCGTTATTTACAAAATTTATGAATAAATTAAACTAATAGTTTTTGCACACCAAAATAAAGCTTGGATATTTTTCTTTTAAAATGTTCCCTCAAAAGAAAAGAAAATCCTGGGCTTTGACAATGTTATGAAGAAAACTCAAATGCCGAAAAACCCCTATTTTTGGCAAAAACTCAACTTGAGTGACCTCTAACGTCTTCCGAAAAATCTCAAAAAAAAATTCACCCTATAAGCTTTTAAATTATGTTTGAGCACCCAAGAAAATAAAAACAAATAAGAAAGTATGGTCGGGCTTGACCGACCATACACTAAGTAAAAGAGCAAAAACATTTTTCTTTTAAAATTTCAATAATTTATATTTTTGAGTGATTTTCGGAAGTGGGCCTTATATGGGGGCTATGACCAATTATGGACCGATCACCATTAAATTAGATCGTGTGATTTATGTCTATGAAAGTTTACTATGTTGAATTTTGTGAGTATACCATAATTTTTAAGCGATTTATGCACGTTAAGGTGATTTTCGGAAGCGGGTCTATATGGGAGCTATGACTAATTATAGACCGATCGTAACAAAATTTGGTGACATGAATTTTGTGTATATAAAACTTATTTGGAGCGCAATTTGTGGAGATACATTAATAAATTAAACATTTATGACCGATAAAGTCCAATTTCGGAAGGACATTTGTATGGGGGCTAGGTGAAATAATGGACCGATTTCAGACATTTTCAATAGGCTTGGTCCTTGGGCCATATGTACCAAATTTGATCGAAATATCTTCAAAATTGCGACCTGTACTCTGCGCACAAGGTTTACATGGACAGCCAGCCAGACGGACGAACGGACAGACATCGTTTAATCGACTCAGAAAGTGATTCTAAGTCGATCGGTATACTTTAAGGTGGGTGTTAGACTAATATTTTTGGGCGTTACAAACATCTGCAGAGATGTGGTCCATCCATCAAACAATGCTCTCTTTAGAGAGCAATTAGTTTTAATTTTAGTTATAAGATTTAATCACTTATTGTTAGGCCTAATGATATAGGCAGATTCAATAAATAAATAAAAAGCTAAAAAAAAAAAAAAAAAAACATCTGCACAAACGCATAATATCCTCCCCACTATGGTGGTGTAGGGTATAAAAATAAAAACACTAATGTATATACACACTAATGTATATACGCTAACTAATTTAAAATAACACCCATCTCACCTTTATCCTCTTGAACACCCATCGAGTTTGAATTTTAAATTTGTATAGCATTTCCTATATTATCAACATTTGTTTCTATAACACTTAATATTTAGCAAATTATCTCAAAACCGAAACCAGTTTTAAATTTTTTAAAACAGAAACCGCGATTTTGAAATTCTTCGGTTTTTTGGAAACTGTACTTATGTATGCTGACACAAAATCTAACTCTATGTATGCTTTAAAGTTCCATTATTGGTCGTAATTTCAACAAATAGTTAGATATGTATTGCCGTCAGGGTGATCTGGTTAGATAAATATATTAATTTGAAAATATTGTAAAAATCAGTTTTTTAAGACACTTTCACGCATTCAATAAAAAGAGCACAGAGTGTTTACTGTTCATCGAATTCAGTGTTACTTTGATATTTCGGTTGTTTGGTCAAAATATTATAATTTAGTCAAAAATATTGGATTTTTTACCTATTCTCTCGTGATACATATGGTAAATTAACCTTTATTTTTTTTCATTGTTTAAAAAACTCAAAAAGTATCTAAATAAAAACGAAGCAAAGACTTGTTTTCTTTTAGTTGCCCAGATTCACAAATTTCGAAATATATGTGACCTATATGTAAAAAACAGAAATATTTGCAGTGGTCCAAGAACCCATTTTCAATGGGAAAACCTGGAAAATGTCTTATAACACCATGATTTGTAAATGGATTTCGCTGATTTTATATACCATAATTTACAATGTGAGTGAAGATAAATATGCCGAGATAAATATGTTTTTGACATAACGACTTAGAAAAAACATATTTAAGTATAAAGTTAAATATGTTATGACGTAACGCCATACATATCTAACACTGAAAAAACATATTTAAGTAGAAGTTATCACAAAAATATATAATTTTAATTTATTTTAGAAATTTTAATGGTTATTAAAAGTAATATAATATTTTGAAAGTAAATTTTAAATTAGGCTTAAGTTCATTTATATTATAATTTATTTGTAATAATTCAAAGAATATCACTGAATACTAAAATTTTAGACAATTGACAAATTGGAATGCATTTTCTACCCTGCCAAGGGCGTCATCAACAATCTTCATTGTCAAGGTCTATTTGTAAATATCATTTATTTAACTTACTATTATTAGGAATTAGAATATGGGAAGCCTAATTCATATTTATATTATTTGTAAATTAGACGAAATTTCAAATATTTTTATTATATATCTGTATTCTTATTATTAGAAATTTATCATTTTATTAGTGTTGCTGTAGTCAACCTTTGGTTAACAATTTGTTTTTGTGTTTTTCTTTCTTTCTCCTTGGTGTTGATTCATTGAATCAAACTGGAGATTGAAAACTGATTTTAGTCTTTTATTTAAAATTTACTTTCAAATTATATATATAAAAAAAGTTCAAATAATTACAAAAAAATTTAGTAATATAATATTTTAAAATTACATGCACTTTTGGAGCTCTTAGAAGAATTTTGGACAAAGTTACAATTTCTGATAGAGTTTTTGGCCAAATAAGGCAGAGGCATGCATAACCACTATGTAGGGAATGTAGGTAATGGTGATGGCTATCACATGCTGTTTATGGAATTCCCGAATTGAATTTGTGAGATTTTTGACAAATGTTTTAAAATTCACATTGAGAATTTTGGAGTTCTATGAGGGATTTTGGCCAATGTGGTCAAATAGGGCAGAAGCATGCATTGTGACTACCAAAGTCTGCAGGTATCGTTTTGTTCTCAATAGTCCTTATTTTTATATTTGTTATTTGTGATTTTATTCTATATTATATTTTGATATTGTTTCTTATATTGTTTTATTATGTCGTGCCGTTGATTTAGTGCTACACTGAAATGTTGAGCTTTGTTTTATTATTAGTTTAAGTCCTTGTATTCTACTATTTCATATTTTTCTTTTATATTATTGTATGGTTTGAATATAACGTATATTTTGTGAATAGTAACGCCAGCTATTGCTAACTGGACAAGTATGATTTACATCAAAACCATCTAGTGGTGCCCTGTGCAAAACAGATGTTTGTAACAACACATGGTTGTAAGCAATGGTGGTGACATATACAAAACACATGCTTGTAACAAGTTGTGAGTACAACACATGTATAAATGTGTGTATATTTAATGATTATATGTAAAACACATGTGCGTATATGGTTGTACACACAACACAAAAGGTATAAAAGGCGAGCTTTTAGTCGATAGCAGGGAGTTGGTTCGTAGCGGCCAGTAAGGTAAGAGCTACTAGAGACAGTGGTTTCACATCTTTAGTAGAATTTAAATTACTGGCTACTAAATTACTAGTGTGGAGGAATTGGGAGTATTGGCAGCAGGCTTCTCTGCTGATACTAACAATTTCTTGGTGACTCTCGGAGTTTGTGGTCAGTGCGCGTGGTTTCCGCGTGCTGCCTCTACGCCCTCCAGTCGCGAGACTAGACAAGGAACGAGTGTTGTTGAGAGGACTTTGGCTTTCCCGTTCTTTCAGGAGCACTGTAGAGTATAAATAAAAAGTTTGTAACGTTTTGTAAAAAACCACGTGTTTTCTTAATCGACCCTGGACACCGCTAAGCCTACCCCAGCTTACAGCGGAAACGTGTCATTACAGCATAACCACTGTATACGAAATGTAGGTAATGGTGCTGTTTATGGAATTCCCGAACTGAATTTGTGAGATTTTTAACAAATGTTTTAAAATTCACATTGAGAATTTTGGAGTTCTATGAGGGATTTTGGCCAATGTGGCCAAATAACGCAGAGGCATCATAACCACTATATAGGGAATGTAGGTAATGGTGATGGCTATCATATGCTGTTTATGGAATTCCCGAATTGAATTTGTGAGATTTTTGACAAATGTTTTAAAATTCACATTGAGAATTTTGGAGTTCTATGAGGGATTTTGGCCAATGTGGCCAAATAACGCAGAGGCATCATAACCACTATATAGGGAATGTAGGTAATGGTGATGGCTATCGCATGCCGTTTATGGAATTCCCGAATTGAATTTGTGAGATTTTTAACAAATGTTTTAAAATTCACATTGAGAATTTTGGAGTTCTATGAGGGATTTTGGCCAATGTGGCCAAATAACGCAGAGGCATCATAACCACTATATAGGGAATGTAGGTAATGGTGATGGCTATCATATGCTGTTTATGGAATTCCCGAATTGAATTTGTGAGATTTTTGACAAATGTTTTGTTGAGGCGAGGTGACTCCTCTTCCCGTTAGGTTTGTTGGTGTTGAAATAAAAAGCACTTAAGAATTTTGACTGAATTCAAATGCTTGAGTTTATTGTTCAAGCTACAAACATCAATTTATTACTGACTTAAAAAGAAAAAATAAAGAACCGTATGGGCTAATAATACAAAAAAAAATGTTTCGTTAAAAAAAAAGAATATAACAAAATTTAGACTTCTTGTCTTATGTACAAAAAAATAATACCACAGAGATGGCAAAGCCATGGTACTATAAAACTAAAAATAAAAAAATAATACATATATATGATTTGTTGAACTCGATTCAACATATTCCGGCCTCTAAACTGTGGCAAATGCAGCCGCTCCATTTTCCAGAAATTATATAGCCAAATGTGGACTTGTGTGCAATAGCAAAACTAGTGATTGGTGGAACATAATGTGGCTTAAATATTTGTGAAGCAACGTCTTCGCCCAATACACCGTCAATTTCTTTGCAGGTGGTAAAGTCAGGGTGAGCTAGGGGCTCATAGAATTTAAAATGTTTTGCAATGGTGGTAGCTTGACTCGGCTCTGGTGGAGAGAAAGGTATGTGGTCTACTAGACGCAAGTCAATTCCGATTTTGTTGTGCTCTGGATGTGGGAACGCCGGCTCGATTACAAATCGTCCGAGTCGCTCTCCGATAGTACTAGGATTTGGTCTAAATTCTGGGAGCATTCGAGCAACATCGTATAATAGAAAATATTGCGACACATTACGGTCTAGTATGAAGGATGTATACATCTTTTGTCCCCGATAATTGAGGTTAACCCGGACTAGGGGGTCAATTACCACTGAATGGTGTAACGCTGTATGAGGAAGTTGTGTTATCAGCTTATCCTTTTCCTCATGAGGAGGGATATTATCTTCGACTGGGATTGGAAATTCAATTAATCGGTCTTCTTCTTCCTCATGTGGAGGGGTAGTAACATCCACTGGATCAAGATTTATTGAAATTTCCTTCTCCGGCGTTTCGCTTAAAGAATATGGATAGTCCTCGTATTCATCTTCAAAGCTCGATGAAAGTGGGTCATATATCGAACGGTGGAGAAGGGTATGATGTCTAGCTTCACATATCCGATCATCTGCCATCCGGACGGTACATCGGCCTCTAGAATAGCAAAACTCCCGGGTATGAAAGTGCGCTAAACAGTTTAGACAGTATCCCTTATTTTGTATCGACAGCCGTCTCAGCGTAACACTCCATTCCTTGAACTGCTTACAATATTTTATAGGATGGTTTTGACAGCATATGTGACATCGGGGGCGTCTCTCTTCCATCTAAATACATAGAAAAGGAGACAAAAGAAATACATACAGCGCGAAAAAAAAATAAATTGTGCGGTTACTATCTAAAAGTGTTATTAGCTGCATTTCAGTTTATTTTTTTTTTTTTTTTTTTGAGGGTTTGAATGGATTGGATTAATCAAATTTTCTTTGGGTTTTGAGAGGTGACTTTTGATGAATTAGGGGTTGTATTTCTGCCTACATTTTTCTGGTGGTCACTCTTAGTTGGAAGTATGCAGAGTTTCACGATGGATCTTCGTATAATTCCATTCTGCGTTAAAACGTCAGCGACGCGAACTTTGCTGTCCTTTCCATAAACTTCGTTCGTGACGCGACCAAGCCGCCAATCGGTGGACGGTAACGAATCGTCTTTTACAATGACAATATCATTTGGTTTAAGATTATCTCTTTATTTTTTCTATTTATAGCGACGTTGTAACTCGGTGATGTATTAATTTTTCCATCTTTGAGCAAAAATATGTTGTAGGGATTTTAAACGCTCCCAGCGTTTCAAGAAAAGCAAGTTTTTAGCATTCGGGTCAGATGGAGTTTCAGGTGGAGCCACAAGAGGTGCGCCGCGTAACAGATGTCCCGGGGTCAATGGTAAAATCTCGTTGGGATTTTCAGTTATCGAGGATAGTGGCCTTGAATTCAATACTGCCTCGATTTTAATAAGTAATGTGGTGAATTCCTCGAACGTAAATGAGAAGGAGTTGGTTACCTTTTTTAGATGCATTTTCATGCTTTTCACGGCAGCCTCCCATATACCACCCATGTGGGTGCATAAGGTGGGATAAATGACCAAGTAAATCCTAATAGGCTGTATTTATTTATTAACGCTTGTTCTGCTGTTTTTAGAAAATTGTTGTGGGCTTTGAGGAGGGCCAGATTTGCTCCAATGAAATTTCTTCCATTATCGGAAAACAACGTCTTAGGTAGACCTCTACGTCCAGTAAATCTGCTAAAACAAGCAAGGAATGCATCAGTGGATAGGTCAGAGCAAGGCTCTAGATGAACTGCACGTATTGAAAAACAAACGAAAACTGCGGTGTAGGCTTTCAAAATTTTTGCATTTCTTAAATTAGAGGACTTAACGCCAAAGGGGCCGGCAAAGTCGACTCCCGTGTAGGTAAACGGTAGCGAAAATTTAACTCGTTCCGGGGGAAGAGCTGCCATGATCTGATGCTGCAACTTTTGTTTGTAAACTGTACACGTCTTGCAATTACGGATGCATTTTCGTACCAGAGTTTTCAGCCGGGGAATATAAAATCCTTGCCTGATTGCTCTTACCATAGTATGATGCTCGGCATGCAGCAAGATACGATGTGTAAAATCGTCAAGTTGCTTAGAGAATTGACAATTTTCAGGTATTATTATTGGATGCTGCTCCTCATAGCTTAGTTCGGAATTGTGAAGTCGCCCACCTACTCGTATAAGACCTTTATCATCCATAAATGGATTTAGAGAGACAAATGTGTCTTTTCTTTTAAACTTTTGTATTCAGACTCAAAGTGGAGTTGTTGAGCGATGCTTAGAAGCCTGTGCTTGGTAAATGTAATTTCTTCGGCAGTTATATACTTTTCGGTTGAAGTTGGTTTCCTCATTATGCGGTGAATAAACCTCAATCGATATCTAATGATTCTTAAAGCTCGATCAAGCGATGAAAATTCTTCCAGAATATCATTTAGCTCATTGTGATGTGCCTTTGAAGTATTCAATGTGGAATCTACGTGCTTAGGTTGTAAATGAAAGTTAGAACTCTGTTCTGCACATTTGTATTTGTTGGCGTTTCCCTTCGTTTCTAAATCAATGGGATCAAATGTCCTGGGTGTTGGCCAGCTAGATACGGATTGTTTAAGCCAAGGGGGCCCGTTCCACCAGAGTATACTCTGCAAGAGTTCTTGTGGAGAGCAGCCGCGACTACCTAAATCTGCGGGATTTTCTAAAGTTTTTACATGTTTCCATTGCTTGGCACTTGCAACGCTGAGAATTTCCGATACTCGGTTTCCAACGAAAGTCTTAAGTGTATGGGGATCCTTCTGTAACCAACCGAGCACAATTGACGAATCCGTCCACAATAACAATTCGTAAGATAATTTTGAGTAATTTATAACACTTTTTATCAATTTGGTCAGCAACAAAGCTCCACACAATTCGAGTTTTGGAACAGTAGTTTTCTTTATAGGAGCGACTTTTGTTTTTGCCATTAGTAGGCTGATATTTATGTTACCCGTGGTGCTTTCAGTCCTTATATAAATCATAGCGCAATACGCCTTCTCCGAGGCGTCACAAAATCCATGAATTTGGACATGGTAATTTGGTGCAAAACTTAACCAGCGAGGTATTTTAGTATTTTCTACATGAGGTAGATTTTCGGCAAACACCTTCCATTTATTATATATTTCTGGTGAGACATCCTCATCCCACCCAGACTTTTCTTTCCATAAGTCTTGCATCAAAATTTTGGCAACTACTATAACTGGGCTTATCCATCCTAGTGGGTCAAACAATTTCGCAATTGCCGATAAAATTTTTCTTTTTGTAGTGGACGGTAAAATTTCTATAGACCCTAAGATGTAGTAAAAATAGTCGTCTTTAGCGTTCCAGTAGATCCCTAAGGTTTTGACTGTGCATGAACCATTTATCATCAAAAATTCTTCATCTAGAAGATGCTCCCGCGGCAAATGTTGCAGCAGAACCCGATCATTTGATGTTACTTTTCTCAATGGGAATCCGGCGGATTGCAGGGCTTGAATCAGTTGTTGCTGTCGTTGCATCGTCGACATAAATTTCTTTTTCTAAAATATACGACGCTTCCGGGTACAAATGTCGACAGTCTTTACCACAAAGTATACAGAGGTGTCAAATTTGACAGTTCAAAAACACTAAAATCAGCTTTTTTTGAAATTGTTTCGATAGAAAGAGAAAACAAATTTGCGGTTTAATACAGACAGTGCGTTAAAACAAACAACTATATTAATAAGCACAAAACCAAACTGGTTGAAATTGTTTCGAGCGAAAGAGACAAATATATATTTTTGGTCGTGTCGCCTCTGTATACTTTGTGGTCTTTACTAAGCTCTTGTAGAGTCCGTATTGCCAAAAAGGGGGCACAGTTGACTCCAAAAGTCACCGTTTTTAGTTGAAAGGTTTTTGCGGAACCCTGCCCGTTTTCACGAAACAAAATATGCTGATATGACCGATCAGCTTCGTTCACCAAAATTTGCCGATACATCTTTTGGATATCCGGAAGCTTTGAAACACATAAATATATTAATATGGCATCCCACGTTTTTGTGAGATGTAGTGACTCGAAAATAGCCAAACTCTCATTTATCATGCTTTGAACATTTCTTATAGCTTTAGCGCTTTCGTTGTGTATAGCTTGTATGCTAAACATCTGCTTCATTTGTTGATGAGCTAAGATTCTCGGATTTTCAAATCTTGTTTTTAAGGCTTCCCAAGCTAAAGCATAATTTTCATCAACCAAATCAAAACGTTTCACAATTTGGTTGGCCTCCCCCCGCGTTTTGCTACGCAAATGATACAGTTTTTGAGCTTGAGATAAATGAGGATGACTTCCGACCACGGCATGGAACATGTCCCTGAAGGCTGGCCACTGTGCATAACCTCCTTCAAAATTTTCTATCTCACATGGTGGTAACTTGAGTGTCGCGGAAGACTGTTGTGCAAATGTAGTGTCGCCTCTTTGGGATTAATTTTCTAAAGTAGCTGAAGTAATTAACCCTAATATTTTTGCTTTGGTTTTGTGAGCCTTATCGCAAGTTCTTTCATAGATTAGAGCTAATTCGTCTTTGAAGTCTGGTTCGCCCTCTTTGTCGCTGTCCATCATATAATTTTCGAACGATTCGTTTAATTTTTGCCACCTTCTATCCAATTCGTTTATGGATATGTCTAAGTATGGAACAGTTCGGTCTTCTGGTGCTGTTGCCTCATAATTATTGCAAAACTTTTCCACCAGATTGATGTCAAACTTACATCTCCTTCTTGCTGCCATTTTTTATTTACGTTGATAAGTGAAAGTAGCAGATTACTTTTATATTGTTGTAAACGCGAAATTCTTATTTCCACAATGAAAATGATTTTAACTTGTGTAACGGTACCAAATCGTAAAATATATTCTCCAAAATAAATTTTATAAAATTATTACGCACCCCTCGTTGTAGTTTTACTCATCACTGTTGACAATGGAATAAATTTCTTCTATAAAGATTTTATTAAAATTCAACAACCTTTTACCACTTTTGTGCACCACTGTAGTTTCCAAAAACTATTTATTTTTATTTAATCCACCCTCAATTTATTTAACTGATTTTAATTAAAAATTTTTCAAATTACCACTCACCTTTATTTTCCCCTGCTTTTCTTCTTATCGGAAACCCTTGTTTGTGACAATTCAAGTTGTTTTTGTTTTATTCTTGTGGAATTTGCAGTTGAATTTGATTTTGTGTTATTCTTGTGGAATTTGCTGTTTTTGTGCACCTTTAATTTATGTGTGTGTATGTTAATTTTCACTGTAGAACATTCGTTTTAATTTGTTTTATTTTATAACTTATTTTCCTTTTGTATCCACACAAATCAAATGATTGTTTTATTTGTAGCACAGATTTATTTATTTATTTATTTACATATTATACTTATAATTAATTATTAGTACAATAACAAATAAAGCTATGACAGCGAGGGTCTTAAGCTTATTGATATCTAAGAAAATTAAATGGAATTGTAGAGATTACAATGTTTCAAGAAATTTATTATTAATTTAATATTGTTATTGGACATGGGAATGTCGATTAATTGGAAAAGGTCATTACCGTTAAGTATTGCGTTCTTAGATCTGTTTACGTGGGGGCAGTCGTAATAAATATGTCTAATACTAACTGGGTCAAATCCGCAAAAGTTGCATAATTTTGGTAGGTTATTATCCATTAAGTGCGAATGGCTAATTAAAGTATGTCCTAGCCTTAAACGTATAATTTTAACTTGGTCCTTTCTTGGAAGTAAGTTATAATCGGTATTCTTGAGGATTTCGTGGGCGCTTATTTTTTTGGGGTTATTGTTCTTATACCACTCAGTAGTTTGATTCCAGTTATCTTTTTTTTTATTCAGAAATATGTCTTTAATAAATTTTGCTATATTGTCCGATGATAGATTTAGTGTAGTTATAAGGGGGGCTTTTAAAGAAATTTTAGCACAATTGTCTGCATCATCATTACCTTTTATTCCAGAATGACCTGGAACCCATATTAGTTTAATATGAGGCTGTCTTTCAATTATTATTTGTCTTATAGTTCTTGGATAGAATTGATCATTATTGAAATTTCGTATAGCATTTAATGCGGAAAGGGAGTCAGTACATATGGCAAATTTTCCTCTAATATTTTTCAAATGCTGAGTAGCCTTATATGTAGCTATTATCTCAGCCGAAAAATTAGTGCTGTATTCGGATAAAATAGAGTTAATTACTGTTTTTCCTTCGTTATCGACTATACTATAGCTAGTTCCATAATCGGTTTTTGACCCATCGGTATAGAAGAATTTATAATCAGCAAACTTTTGTTGAATTTCGTAAAATAATTGTTGGTAAATATTTGAGTTTGTAGTAGATTTTTTTTGATCATTAAGAGAGACATCAATTGTGAGTGGATCGATTATGCAATTGGGCCTGATTGAGGTGTGTATTTGTGTTTCATTGAAGGGTATATTATGATCAATACAGAAATTAAAGATACGTGTTAATGACGATGGAATTTGTGTAAATTTAGTTTGTCGGTAGGATTTTGCCAAAAGTTTTGAAAGTGGATATCTGTCCTTGAAAAGAATTGATTTGAATAATTTTGCTGTGGAGTAGTCGCGGTATTGTTCAATTGACATAACGTCAGCTTCAAAGATTAAGTTTCTAATTGGGGAGGTCTTAAAGGCTCCTAATGATAAACGTAATGCGGAATTGAAAATGGTCTTTAATTTGTTTAAAGTACTTTTTGGTGCGTATCCATAGAGGTATAGGGCGAAAGTTATTTTAGAAATTATGATCGATTTAAAAATTTGAATAAGAGATGAAGTATTGCAGCCAAATTTTTTAGAGGAGAGACATTTTATGATATTTAGTTTGTTTACAAGGGATAATATGAGATTGTCTACGTGTGATTTCCATCTGTAGCGATTATTGAATATAACTCCTAATATCCTTAGATTGTTGACTGATCCTATTGTGGTGTTATTTGTAAGAAGAATGGGAGTGCAATTAAGTTTTCGACATATATGTAAGTGCTTACATTTTTCTAGAGACAATTGTGCACCTGAGTAAGTGCACCAGTCTTGTATGTCGGAAATAACATTATTAAAATCTATGTTACTGTTCTTTTCCCTATTAAGTTTCCTCACTATCACGTAATCGTCGGCGTATGCCACGAAATCTAGTTCTTTGTGTAATGATATGATGTTCGATAGTTTATCAAAGGCAATTAGAAACAAAACAACGGACAGAGGAGATCCTTGCGGAATCCCGTTATATAATGGTCTATACTGTGAATAATATGAATTATTTCGGACAATAATTTTTCTATTTGTAAGGTAGTTTCTTATGTAATTAAATATTTTTGGCCCTATTTTCCATTCAATCAGTTGTTTCAATATTGTATGCAATCCAGTATTGTCGAAAGCTTTGGCGAAATCAAGAGAAATTATAGATAAATGGTTTTTGTTTTGTAAAGTTTGACTAATCTTAAAATCTAAATAAAGTAATGGGTCTGAAATAGATTTGCCTTTTATAAAACCATACTGATGTTCATTGATCAATTTGTTAGTAGTGACAAACCACCATAGTCTACCGGCTATGATTTTATCTAGTACCTTGGAACAACATGGATTGAGGGAAATTGGGCGGTATGATGGGATTAAAGTCCTATCTCCCTTGGGTTTTAATATAGGAATAACTAGACTATTTTTATAAATTTGAGGAACGTAGTTGTTAAAAATATTGTTATATAATAGAATTAGTCTTGAGAGTACATGATCTGATAAATTTGAGATCATTGGATAAGATATGCGGTCTAATCCTGGAGTATTTCCTTTTAATTTGCTTAAAGCAATTTTGAGTTCCATCATATTAATATCATCCTCTATTAGAGAAGCTTTATTATCTGTATGAAAAATTATATTGGGGGCAGACGTGAAATAATGTTTAGATTGTTGGAAGGTAGTGGAGAAATTATCGTCTTTTGATTGATTAGACCAATATTCACAGAAATTTTCCGCAATGGAAAATGGATCTATAATATTAGTTTGGGTATTAATTGGATCTTGTATACAATGTATTGTAATTTTAGGTCTTAATCCACAAAATTTGCGAATATAGTTCCACATTTTTTCTGTATTAGTTTTGGGGTTTATTTGAGATGTGAAATTATACATGGATGTTCGTTTTGCAATTTTAATTTCTCTTTTATATAGAGCATTCGCTTTTTTAAAGTTTAATTCATTTTCTGTTGAAATGTTTCTCTTAAATTTGTTCCATAGATGATTTTTCTTAGCCTTTAAGAGTTCCAGATGGTTAGACCACCATGGAACAGCGTGTTTACGTCTATATGGTTTGTGTTGAGGTATGCTTTCATTAGCACTTTGTAAAATTATCTTATTTATGTTAGCAGCTTCTTTATTAATGTTAAGGCTAATAGGTCGTTTATCACTGAACGTTTTAGAATGTATTTTGTATTGATCCCATCTTGCCATTTTCAAATTGAAAAGGTTTCTAAACTTTGGCTGTGTAAAATTGTGTTGAAATAGGGAAGTGACGATTGGGAAATGGTCACTACCTGATAAATCAGTTTCGATATTCCAATCGGCGTAAATTGATAATGAGGCTGATATGAGTGTTAAATCAATATTTGTAAATGTTTTGTGTGTGGAAAAATGAGTGGGAGTATTGTCATTCAGAATACATAATCTTGAGTTCAAAATGTACTTAGATAGTATCTTACCCCTTCTATTAGTTGTATTAGAACCCCAGTTAACATGCCAACTATTGAAATCGCCAGTTATTATTACTGGATGTCTAGAATTAAATAAACTGTGTAGGTGGTTATATGTGAAACTTCTAGTCGGTGGAATATATGTGCTAAAAATTATAAATGATTTCATTGAGTGTATTAATATTGATATGGAGTCAAAGTTGCTCGGTGAATTGATTAATTCGTGTTGAACAGAGTCGTGGATTAATATTGCGGAGCCGCCAAAGGAATTGTGAGTGGTATTTGATAAATAAATTTTGTAAGGTATTGGAGTTATAATGTTGACAGAATTTTGGATGTGAGTTTCTTGTAAAGTAATTATCTTGGGTCTGTATTTTGCTATTAGTATCTGTAGTTCGTTGTAGTTGTTGGTATATCCTCTAATATTCCATTGTAATATTGTTAGTGACATATTTATGTATTTTACTATAGAGAAATATAAAATGAGTGTATAATATTAATAGTGAATATAAGAACTACAAAAAATAATATAATAATGTATAATGATTATATAAATATATAAGTATATAAAGTAATAGAACCATCGGTGATGTAAATGGTTCAAAAATCGAACGAGACTTAATCGCTAGATCCCCAGACATTGAAGAGAGATTAACAATAGTGGCTCAAATAAATAAACTTAAGCAATATTGCAATCAACATCAACTAACTATGAATTCAAAGAAAAAATCCGCTCGATGCAGGAATCATTCACATCACCGATGGTCCATAATGGGTTAATAATTTATTATTCTTCCATCAAATTACTGTCTGTTTCCTCACTCTCTTGGCTCTCTTTGCTAATTTTGACTTTCTTTGCTTTACTCTTAATTTGGCTTCTGGTACGTCTTGATGATGTTTTCGGTAGGATTTTGACTATTTTTGTTATGTTTGTTTTATCTGTTGGTAAATTTATTATAGTGGAGGTTTTGTCATTATCGTTTTCTTTGTTTTCTGTTATTGGTGTTGAGTTTTTATTTGCTATGTTGTTGTTATTATTGCTTGAGCTGGATTTAGATGTTGTTGGTGTTTCTTTTGAGATATCATTAGTGATGTTGGATTTGGTGATTTGTGAGTAAGTGATGTTGTTTGTATGTCTCTCTTTATATTTCATGTGAGCAGTTTTGTTATCTACTTTTTCAATTGTTTTTATTGCTTGGATTTCTTTGTGCTTTATAAAAATTGGGCAAGTTTTACTAAGAACTGAATGGTTGGTTTCAGTTAAATTGTTTTCTTTGCAGTTATTGCATAGTTGTGTGTTTTCGCATATTTCGTTTTCAGCAAGATGATCAATGTTACAGCAGTGAATACATAATTTATCATTTTTGCAAAATTTTGATATATGCCCGAAACGAAAGCAGTCTTTACACCTCATTGGAGGAGGTATGTAAGTTCTGACTCTGGTTTTTTGGTAGCCAATGTTTATAATTTCTGGGGTGTTTATTGCTGCAAATGTCAATATTATAAGACCGGTTTCAATTAAATTAATTTCTTTGTTGTCGTTGTTTGATGTAGTTATGTTGGTTTGTTTCTTTAAGATTTTTTTGACTTCGATGACGTTTTGGGACTTTAGCTCTTCAAGAATTTCGTTGTCTGGAATGTTCCTAAGGTCGTTGCAGTAAATGACACCTCTAGATTGGTTGAGAGATCTATGTTCAGTTACTTCGACTTGAATCGAAGGAGATAGCGATACTAGTTTGATCAATTTGTTGGCTTGAGAAAAATTTTTGGTTTTTAGTAGGATAACACCTGACTGTAATTTTTTGCATATTTCAATCTCACCACAAATACTATCAATCACTTTTTTAATAAGGAATGGTGATACATTTGTTAGGTTTTCGTTTTTGTTTGATGAGTTTGTTGATTTATTTCCAGTTCTGGTCATTACTAAGTATTACGGGCCTATGGTCAAATCTTTCATTAGCTTTTTATTATCCAGAACAAATGAATGTTGGTGAGGGGAACATTGAGTTCCTATATTGGGTGGTTTATTCATCGTAGGAATTACAGCAAGCGCTGTTGTTAATTGTTTTTGTTTATTTAATAACGGACACTTCGATTCCAAAAGTGTTGTTGTTAAATTTTATTCAGATTTTGTTATTGTTATATTATTTATTTTGTTTTTTGTAACTTAAATATACTTGTTTTAAATACTTGGGTATATAGAGAGAAAATAACGTAGGGAGAAAATAATGTTTACGCTATGACAGCTAAACTCAAACTGAGCACAGATTTATTCTTTAATAATTGTATTTATCACTTTGAATTTGTTTTAATATTTATACCGGCATTTATCTGCACTTGTTAACACACCACTTTAATTATTGCTGCTTTGACTTGTTGTTCGTTCTTTTCGTAGTTGATCAAGTGGTTGTTTAATAGGAACATGTAGAAATTGGAACATTTGTGTGCGTAAGAAGAGTGTGACTCATAGTTTTATGTACTATTGCGCATGTTTTAACTTCTTCTATTTCGTTGAATTCTTAACAGTGATGGTACTTTGTAATGCATATGGTATTTTATTAATCTGTGATGGACTAATCTATTAATCTGTGATGGACTAATCTTTATGTAATATTTACATTTAATATTACATGTGTTGTTGTTTTTATTTATTATACATATGTATAACGCTTTGCTTACAACGTTTTTTCCTCTTTTTGTTTTTCTTTGAATTTTAACACTTTTGTTAAATAGCTAATAAAGTAATCGCACAAAATTTAATTTTAGCACTGTACATACCCATTTAATTTTCCTTTGAAGTTGTTGTTAGTTTTTTTTTGTTTTCTGGGCCGTTTCTTTTCTTTTATGAAGTTGTTTGTCCTCTGGCTACGACTGGAGCTTAAGACGCAATCCTTACAAGCATGGCGCCTTCTTAAATGTATTTTTCTTATAGATTCTGCTTCTGGGACGTTGGAAAGATATTGATGTACTTCTCCGCGCACGGTAAGGGCCTTTTCTGTTTTCGACTTCAACAGAATTTTTGGTAGTTGTTTTTGCCTTTGTTGTTGCGGTGGAACTACAAATAAGTGGACAAGTTCACCTTGTTTTTTTCCAGCCCTAGTTCCTCTAGGTTGGGGCGATGTGACTCCTCTTCCCGTTAGGTTTGTTGGTGTTGAAATAAAAAGCACTTCAGAATTTTGACTGAAAAAAAATGTTTCGTTAAAAAAAAAGAATATAACAAAATTTAGACTTCTTGTCTTATGTACAAAAAAAATAATACCACAGAGATGGCAAAGCCATGGTACTATAAAACTAAAAATAAAAAAAATAATACATATATATGATTTGTTGAACTCGATTCAACATGTTTTAAAATTCACATTGAGAATTTTGGAGTTCTATGAGGGATTTTTGGCCAATGTGGCCAAATAAGGCAGAGACATGCATAACCACTATATAGGGAATGTAGGTAATGGTGATGGCTATTACATGCTGTTTATGTAATTCCCGAATTGAATTTGTGAGATTTTTGACAAATGTTTTAAAATTCACACTGAGATTTTTGGAGTTCTATGAGGGATTTTGGCCAATGTGGCCAAATAGGGCAGAGGCATGCGTAACCACTATATAAGGAATGTAGGTAATGGTGATGGCTATCACATGCTGTTTATGGAATTCCCGAATTGAATTTGTGAGATTTTTGACAAATGTTTTAAAATTCACATTGAGAAATTTGGAGTTCTATGAGGGATTTTGGAATTTGTGAAATTTTTAAAAAATGTTTGCTAATTCTCATTGTGAATTCGTTAACTAGTGTAAATAATTTTGTGTGTGCAAAATCTAGAAGAAAAAAAACAATGTTTTTTTGCAGATGCTGCATCGCACAGTGGTTTAGAAACTTTTTTTTTGGAAATAATTCGGTATCTCGGGAACTATTGAGCTGAGGTGTTTTTGAGTTGAATAACATTTGTTCAGCTTCCTAGGGGTAATACGGGCCAGTTTGTGCCCCCTCAAAGTTTGTCACCTCGGGTCTCAAAATGTTTAAAAAAATCCCCAAAAATTCATTTATGATCCGAATGAGCTGAAATTTAAAATATAAATAGTCCTTGAGAAGATCTACAAAAAATACGCTTACATGTGTAGGTTATCTCCTTCAGTTGAAGATATATTTAGGTTTATTTATTTATTTTTTTTAATTTTGCTTTCAAAATATCAGCTATATTTGCAATAAAATTCTAAATAAAATAAAAAAAACTTGGTAACAGTTATCTCGTCCGTGTAAAAAGTTACACGCATCCAAAGTTGGAACATGTAAAATGGGCCTAATTTTCTACGATTTTTCCTAAAAAAGTCCCTATATTTTTTCTTTTGTAGAAACAAATTTTCTTTGGGACTATATACAATTTTTATATGTTCCGGAAAGAAAACTTAATGCAAAAGCATGTAAAGTAAAATTGGGCTCACTTAAGCGGACACAGTATCCCCCAGACCTATCCAAACTTGGACAATTTTAAAAAAAATATTTAGTTTTCAGTAAAAAATTCTAAAAAGGCAAAGCACCGATCCTCGAAAAAGTTCCGTATTTGTATAACCCCATATATTTTGTTTAAATACTTAGAAAGTTGTTTTACTATTACACGGTAAATAGCGTCACAGTAGGCACTTTTCTAAAAAAAAACTCAGTTTTTAAAACACATTTTCCCCGTTTTAGGAATTTCGGTATTTGAAAATAAAAATGTCATTAATTTAAGGACATTTGGATCTAAATTAGTTCCCAATTTTGTTATGATATCTTTAACCGTTAAAATTTTACATTAAATCAAATTTTATATTTTTCTTCATGGAAAATCACCATATTATAATTTTTTTAGTTTTTAAGGTAAATGACGTTCAAAAAATTAATTAAATTCTTTAATTTTATTAAAATATGAATCTACAAGTCCTAAGGTTTTTACCAATATCAAATACTTATATAAAAAGCATATATCTACTACTCAGAAGCTCCACAAACCTTGCCGCCTTTGAAAAATTTGAACGTTTTTTCATATATTGCATGCAAAATGTGTATACTTACATATTAAATGTAACTAATGAATTCAAACGTATACTGACCTTAAAGAAAAGTTGGTATAATGCATTTTTCGCAGTAAAACAAATAATATTTATTTTCGTGTAGGTTAATCTTCATTTAGATATATATTATTTGAACATTTTTATCCTTATATTGTAGACCATAATATAGTATTTGGGCCAGTGTGTATTCTATGTAAATTGTCTTTGCAGAGTTATAAAATTTATTGAACACGATTTTTATTTTTTTTAAATGTACCTATCATAATTTCTAAAATTTACAGTGAGTAGTAATGGAACCTATTTTTTACCTACAATAAATTAGTTTATTAGGTAGAATAAAGGTTGCATTTATTACATAAACTACAGGTGTGAGGTGTCACAGTGGGCACTTTTAGGTGTTAGGTAGGCTACACATTATGCCCCTACAATTCCCTATTTAGTTATATGGATTTTCTGTTTTACCTGTAGATTTAACATATGAATGAATTATAAATATAGAAGAAAATATTATTATTTATTCTACCTATGTGAATATTTTTTAATATATAAATTAATATTTTTTAAAATATTCATCATTATTTTTTAACCATCATGGCTTTAACATTGCAACATAAAGTATTTTGTTGCGTTTTGTGGGAGACTCCGAAAACCTTGAGAGCCGAAAAAATACAAACGATAATTCAATATGTTGAAATTGAAAACCAATCGAAAATTATTAATACCGAAGTAGATAAAGTAAATAATTTCATCAAGCTATTTGAGTTGAAGATGAAGTCTGTTAACTACAATATACGAAGATTTCAATCCAAATTTGCTACTTGGTTAGAATGTTTTATTGAAATAAAAACAACTAATGCAGGAGCCCCCTGTAAATCATACGAAGACCTGGGAGACAAATCTAAAAAAATGAGGCTATCAGATATATTATCTACTATAGCATAAACCATATGTCAACTATACCGACAGAATATTGAAATACAAAAGAATTAATATCATATTACAGAAACGATAAAACAGTAAACACTTTGTGTGTTGTACTAATCGTTACTTAATTTTTCTGTGATTCTTGCGTTCAATGTTCTGTCCAACTGCTACATTCTCCACTTTAGGTTAAAATGCAATGTAAGCATTAATTTAGTATATAATCAATAAAATTTTAATAAATGGACCCACTTTGCATTACCAACTCTGAGCTGTAATTTAGCTCGAGCAAAGTGATAAAATAAATAACTTTATCTTTTATTCAAACAATCCTATATGGCGATCTTGCCAGCCTTTTGGAGTGCTTGAAAAATAAAAAGCACCCAAAAGAGTATTAAAAAAAAGTCCTTTGGAGTGCATTTTCAAAAAGAAAGCACCTAAAGTAATCTTTTATTTACACCAG
This sequence comes from Calliphora vicina, assembly GCF_958450345.1. Classification (NCBI taxonomy): domain Eukaryota; kingdom Metazoa; phylum Arthropoda; class Insecta; order Diptera; family Calliphoridae; genus Calliphora; species Calliphora vicina. Next base: position 80,953,790 of record NC_088781.1, on the reverse strand, counting down.
TCTTTTGGAGTGCTTAACAAACAAAAAAGAGCACCCAAAAGAAATCTTGTGGTTCCTGGCGGACAGCCAAGTCTCCGCCAGAATTCTGTACGGCCAAAAGTACAGAATGGGAACGCCTGGACCAAAGGCAATTACGCTTGAGGAGTATATGAAAAGAAAAAAACCATCCCAGCCAACCAAAGATCTTGCCAAATTTCCAGTAACCACAAAACCCAAACGCAGGGGTGGTTTTAAAGCCAGACTGAGAAGGGAGAAGGCGATCCTAATCCGATTGCTGAACCAGGATCCTCCACCTCCATGGGACCAAGCGTCCTCAATGTGGATAAAGATCGAGAGGATTGATCTCCTTTTAAAAAATAAAATAAAAAAAATAAATAATAATAATAGTTTAAGAAAATAACTGTGCATTCAGTTGCACGTTTAGGTCAGTAGGCGTTAACCGCCATTTGACGGGTTAGAATGAACACTTGATAATATGAACTACTGGATAGTATGAACACACAAATTTTTACATTGGAGACTCTAAAGAGTGAACATCGCCTACCTCTATAGAGTGAACATTAGTTTTTTTTTGCAAAAACAATTAAAATCAAAAGTTTTCATTTGTTATTTTTTGTCTACATGCAGTTCTGACTCTCATTAGTATTTTTATACCAGCTGGAAAGCGTTTTCCTTCCATCATAATAGCGGCTTTAAGTCTATCAGAGTCCCAAGCCAAGTAAGTCTTATTGGGATGTATGTCAATATATGGTTGTTCGCTTGTTCCTAAGGTTGAAACCTCTTGCATCACACGATGGTGTTCGCCTCGTGAAGAATGTTGCGTGTTGGGAATGGACTCTAGGTCGGCGGCCAACTGGATGAGATCCTCTAAAGTGGTGAAGTCATGTCTCCGAATGTACCACTGGTAATCGGATTGTGAATTTCGGAATATCCTTTCTATTTTTTGTTCGGCCGCAATTCGAGAAGTTTCTCCCGTCGCTCTTCCTCATGCTCGGAGGTGACAAACTTAGCGAACCTCTTCCGCAATTCTTCGACCGTACCTGTAGAGTTTTGTTGAAATTGTTGTAGGTAGCCAGCTAGCTCGTCCTTTTTCAGGGAATAGACCCACGTGGTTCGCAACACGTTGGACATGGTTGTAGTCATCTGTTGGACACGAAAGTCCCTGCTCGGGCGCCAATTGTAACGACACGTTTCCGCTGTAAGCTGGGGTATGCTCTGCGGTGTCCAGGGTCGGTTAATAAAAACACGTGTCTTTAGAAAACGTTACAAACTTTTTATTTACACTCTACACTAACTACAGATACTATTTAAACAGGTTCGAAATTACGCCAAGTAATTGTGTAGCAGACTCACAACCAGTGCTCCTGAAAGAGCGGGAAACCACCGTCCTCTCAACAGCACTCGTTCCTCGTCTAGTCTCGCGACTGGGGAGCGTAGGAGCAGCACGCGGAAACCACGCGCACTGACCACAATCTCCGGGAATCGCCAAGAATTGTCAGTATCAGCAGAGAAGCCTGCTGCCAATACTCCCAATTCCTCCACACTAGTACTTTAGTAGCCAGTAATTTAAATTCTACTAAAGATGTGAAACCACTGTCTCTAGTAGCTCTTACCTTACTGGCCGCTACGAACCAACTCACCGATGTCGACTAAAGGCTCGCCTTTTATACCTTTTCTGTTTTGTGTACCATCATCTACACACATGTGTTTTACATACTATCATGTAGATGCATACGTTAAGTATACACACACACCCACACATGCATGGTACACACAACTTTTTATAATCATATGTTTTGTACTCGACACCACTCAGTGGTTTTAATAAAATTGTCTACTTAGCACTAGGTGGCGTTACAATTCACAAAAATATACGTTATATTTAAACTATAATTAAACATAAGGACTTAAACTAATAACACAATTTAATATTTCAGTCTCTCTTGTTACTCCATAATAATAAAAAAACAATATCCATTAAATAACATAACAAAATACATTCTAAATATAAAAAATAAAATATAAAATAATCAAATCAATCGATGTAGCAATGTTGGCAGCAAAACGAATACCAAAGACTTTGCTCGTCACAGTCCTTTGGAGTGCATTTTCAAAAAAAAGCACCTAAAGTAATCTTTTATTTACACCAGTCTTTTGGAGTGCTTAACAAACAAAAAAGAGCACCCAAAAGAAATCTTGTGGTTCCTGGCGGACAGCCAAGTCTCCGCCAGAAGTCTGTACGGCCAAAAGTACAGAATGGGAACGCCTGGACCAAAGGCAATTACGCTTGAGGAGTATATGAAAAGAAAAAAACCATCCCAGCCAACCAAAGATCTTGCCAAATTTCCAGTAACCACAAAACCCAAACGCAGGGGTGGTTTTAAAGCCAGACTGAGAAGGGAGAAGGCGATCCTAATCCGATTGCTGAACCAGGATCCTCCACCTCCATGGGACCAAGCGTCCTCAATGTGGATAAAGATCGAGAGGATTGATCTCCTTTTAAAAAATAAAATAAAAAAATAAATAATAATAATAGTTTAAGAAAATAACTGTGCATTCAGTTGCACGTTTAGGTCAGTAGGCGTTAACCGCCATTTGACGGGTTAGAATGAACACTTGATAATATGAACTACTGGATAGTATGAACACACAAATTTTTACATTGGAGACTCTAAAGAGTGAACATCGCCTACCTCTATAGAGTGAACATTTTTATTTGTTATTTTTTGTCTACATGCAGTTTTGACTCTCATTAGTATTTTTATACCACTTAAACTAAGTTTCTATATTTTTTTACACACATTTTTTATACAACACCGTTATTTCTGTTTTGGTTTTTCTAAGATTTTTGACTTTTTTTGAACCTACTATTTTTATTGCTATATAAACCCAAAAAATCTTTCTATAAAAGTTTAGCTAGAAATAATTAAAGATATGGACAATGGAGTGGGAATTACAGGTCTAGCAAATAAATTTGGTGTAGCAAAGTTCACAATATGGGGCATTAAAAAAATACAAAGTGGAATTATATAACACAATAAAAGTGCTATAAATAAAGAAAAACTTTGCGAAAAGCGGAATGTCGAAAAATACTCCATAACTGACTTTTAAAGCAGCGATGTAAAAATTTGCCTGTCAGTGGAGAAATGCTTAAGGCAATATAAAAAAAATAAACGAGCAGTTACACGATCAGGAGATTTCAATGCAAGAGCATGCTGGCTTCAAGGGTACAAAGCAGCAACTCAAGCTGTTCAAATTTTTGAAAAAGCCATTGACTGGGCTGAGAACAATACTAAGGATTATGAAAATATCTTAGTTTTACAAATTTCGTGATTTAGCAGTACAAAAAGCCAAAAGTACATGTACAAAACAAGCAACCATTAATGATTTATTTGTTCCTTTATAAAAATATAATAAAATGTACATTTTTGACATCAAATTTTATGATTTTTCATTATTTTTTCAGTCTCGATAAAGTGAATTTATTGGATAAAGTGAACAGGCCTTGCATTAATTAGTTCACTCTATCCCGACTCCACTCCACTTTTTTGAGAAGATCTACAAAAAATACGCTTACATGTGTAGGTTATCTCCTTCAGTTGAAGAGATATTTAGGTTTATTTATTTATTTTTTTTAATTTTGCTTTCAAAATATCAGCTATATTTGCAATAAAATTCTAAATAAAATAAAAAAAAACTTGGTAACAGTTATCTCGTCCGTGTAAAAAGTTACACGCATCCAAAGTTGGAACATGTAAAATGGGCCTAATTTTTTACGATTTTTCCTAAAAAGTCCCTATATTTTTTCTTTTGTAGAAACAAATTTTCTTTGGGACTATATAAAATTTTTATATGTTCCGGAAAGAAAACTTAATGCAAAAGCATGTAAAGTAAAATTGGGCTCACTTAAGCGGACACAGTATCCCCCAGACCTATCCAAACTTGGACAATTTTAAAAAAAATATTTAGTTTTCAGTAAAAAATTCTAAAAAGGCAAAGCACCGATCCTCGAAAAAGTTCCGTATTTGTATAACCCTATATGTTGTTTAAATACTTAGAAAGTTGTTTTACTATTACACGGGAAATAGCGTCACAGTAGGCACTTTTCTAAAAAAAAACTCAGTTTTTAAAACACATTTTCCCCGTTTTAGGAATTTCGGTATTTGAAAATAAAAAATGTCAAAAATTATAATGTCATTAATTTAAGGACATTTGGATCTAAATTAGTTCCCAATTTTGTTATGATATCTTTAACCGTTAAAATTTTACATTAAATCAAATTTTATATTTTTCTTCATGGAAAATCACCATATTATATTTTTTTTAGTTTTTAAGGTAAATGACGTTCAAAAAATTAATTAAATTCTTTAATTTTATTAAAATATGAATCTACAAGTCCTAAGGTTTTTACCAATATCAAATACTTATATAAAAAGCATATATCTACTACTCAGAAGCTCCACAAACCTTGCCGCCTTTGAAAAATTTGAACGTTTTTTCATATATTGCATGCAAAATGTGTATACTTACATATTAAATGTAACTAATGAATTCAAACGTATACTGACCTTAAAGAAAAGTTGGTATAATGCATTTTTCGCAGTAAAACAAATAATATTTATTTTCGTGTAGGTTAATCTTCATTTAGATATATATTATTTGAACATTTTTATCCTTATATTGTAGACCATAATATAGTATTTGGGCCAGTGTGTATTCTATGTAAATTGTCTTTGCAGAGTTATAAAATTTATTGAACACGATTTTTATTTTTTTTAAATGTACCTATCATAATTTCTAAAATTTACAGTGAGTAGTAATGGAACCTATTTTTTACCTACAATAAATTAGTTTATTAGGTAGAATAAAGGTTGCATTTATTACATAAACTACAGGTGTGAGGTGTCACAGTGGGCACTTTTAGGTGTTAGGTAGGCTACACATTATGCCCCTACAATTCCCTATTTAGTTATATGGATTTTCTGTTTTACCTGTAGATTTAACATATGAATGAATTATAAATATAGAAGAAAATATTATTATTTATTCTACCTATGTGAATATTTTTTAATATATAAATTAATATTTTTTAAAATATTCATCATTATTTTTTAACCATCATGGCTTTAACATTGCAACATAAAGTATTTTGTTGCGTTTTGTGGGAGACTCCGAAAACCTTGAGAGCCGAAAAAATACAAACGATAATTCAATATGTTGAAATTGAAAACCAATCGAAAATTATTAATACCGAAGTAGATAAAGTAAATAATTTCATCAAGCTATTTGAGTTGAAGATGAAGTCTGTTAACTACAATATACGAAGATTTCAATCCAAATTTGCTACTTGGTTAGAATGTTTTATTGAAATAAAAACAACTAATGCAGGAGCCCCCTGTAAATCATACGAAGACCTGGGAGACAAATCTAAAAAAATGAGGCTATCAGATATATTATCTACTATAGCATAAACCATATGTCAACTATACCGACAGAATATTGAAATACAAAAGAATTAATATCATATTACAGAAACGATAAAACAGTAAACACTTTGTGTGTTGTACTAATCGTTACTTAATTTTTCTGTGATTCTTGCGTTCAATGTTCTGTCCAACTGCTACATTCTCCACTTTAGGTTAAAATGCAATGTAAGCATTAATTTAGTATATAATCAATAAAATTTTAATAAATGGACCCACTTTGCATTACCAACTCTGAGCTGTAATTTAGCTCGAGCAAAGTGATAAAATAAATAACTTTATCTTTTATTCAAACAATCCTATATGGCGATCTTGCCAGCCTTTTGGAGTGCTTGAAAAATAAAAAGCACCCAAAAGAGTATTAAAAAAAAGTCCTTTGGAGTGCATTTTCAAAAAGAAAGCACCTAAAGTAATCTTTTATTTACACCAGTCTTTTGGAGTGCTTAACAAACAAAAAAGAGCACCCAAAAGAAATCTTGTGGTTCCTGGCGGACAGCCAAGTCTCCGCCAGAATTCTGTACGGCCAAAAGTACAGAATGGGAACGCCTGGACCAAAGGCAATTACGCTTGAGGAGTATATGAAAAGAAAAAAACCATCCCAGCCAACCAAAGATCTTGCCAAATTTCCAGTAACCACAAAACCCAAACGCAGGGGTGGTTTTAAAGCCAGACTGAGAAGGGAGAAGGCGATCCTAATCCGATTGCTGAACCAGGATCCTCCACCTCCATGGGACCAAGCGTCCTCAATGTGGATAAAGATCGAGAGGATTGATCTCCTTTTAAAAAATAAAATAAAAAAAATAAATAATAATAATAGTTTAAGAAAATAACTGTGCATTCAGTTGCACGTTTAGGTCAGTAGGCGTTAACCGCCATTTGACGGGTTAGAATGAACACTTGATAATATGAACTACTGGATAGTATGAACACACAAATTTTTACATTGGAGACTCTAAAGAGTGAACATCGCCTACCTCTATAGAGTGAACATTAGTTTTTTTTTGCAAAAACAATTAAAATCAAAAGTTTTCATTTGTTATTTTTTGTCTACATGCAGTTCTGACTCTCATTAGTATTTTTATACCAGCTGGAAAGCGTTTTCCTTCCATCATAATAGCGGCTTTAAGTCTATCAGAGTCCCAAGCCAAGTAAGTCTTATTGGGATGTATGTCAATATATGGTTGTTCGCTTGTTCCTAAGGTTGAAACCTCTTGCATCACACGATGGTGTTCGCCTCGTGAAGAATGTTGCGTGTTGGGAATGGACTCTAGGTCGGCGGCCAACTGGATGAGATCCTCTAAAGTGGTGAAGTCATGTCTCCGAATGTACCACTGGTAATCGGATTGTGAATTTCGGAATATCCTTTCGATTTTTTGTTCGGCCGTAAGGTTAGTATGACGTTCTCGGTCCTGAAGGGCGAGAATGTAATCCTTGAACGGCTCCCGTGTACGCTGTGTTCGTTTGCGAATTTCATCTTCTAGCTTCTCAAAATAGCGTGGTGGTAGGAAAAAGTTGCAGAAATCTTCTTTAAATGTCGTCCACTGCTTCCATGGTTTGTGGTTATTTCTCAGCCAAACCAGTGCCCTATCACGGAAGAACTCACTCAAGACCGGGAGGACATCATTCAAGGCAATATCATACATCACAGCTAGTTCTTCCACTCTTTCCAGGAACTCCAAAGGGTTATTGCCCCCATGGTAGGTGATTCCCCATTTACGGACGACATCTATGACCATTACTCGAGCTACTTTTGTTGTCGTGGGTATGTCGCACTGTTCATGTGGGCGCTTAGTTGTCTCGGTCTTGACGGATGCGCTATGAAACATTGGCCTGACCATTTCACGGTTTGTCGGGGTCCGGTTACCACTTAACCCAGGGACCTCCAACCGAACATCCGGGGACATCGGGACGTTAGGCTCGTGCTGGGTTTGCAATTCGAGAAGTTTCTCCCGTCGCTCTTCCTCATGCTCGGAGGTGACAAACTTAGCGAACCTCTTCCGCAATTCTTCGACCGTACCTGTAGAGTTTTGTTGAAATTGTTGTAGGTAGCCAGCTAGCTCGTCCTTTTTCAGGGAATAGACCCACGTGGTTCGCAACACGTTGGACATGGTTGTAGTCATCTGTTGGACACGAAAGTCCCTGCTCGGGCGCCAATTGTAACGACACGTTTCCGCTGTAAGCTGGGGTATGCTCTGCGGTGTCCAGGGTCGGTTAATAAAAACACGTGTCTTTAGAAAACGTTACAAACTTTTTATTTACACTCTACACTAACTACAGATACTATTTAAACAGGTTCGAAATTACGCCAAGTAATTGTGTAGCAGACTCACAACCAGTGCTCCTGAAAGAGCGGGAAACCACCGTCCTCTCAACAGCACTCGTTCCTCGTCTAGTCTCGCGACTGGGGAGCGTAGGAGCAGCACGCGGAAACCACGCGCACTGACCACAATCTCCGGGAATCGCCAAGAATTGTCAGTATCAGCAGAGAAGCCTGCTGCCAATACTCCCAATTCCTCCACACTAGTTCTTTAGTAGCCAGTAATTTAAATTCTACTAAAGATGTGAAACCACTGTCTCTAGTAGCTCTTACCTTACTGGCCGCTACGAACCAACTCACCGATGTCGACTAAAGGCTCGCCTTTTATACCTTTTCTGTTTTTTGTACCATCATCTACACACATGTGTTTTACATACTATCATGTAGATGCATACGTTAAGTATACACACACACCCACACATGCATGGTACACACAACTTTTGTACTCGACACCACTCAGTGGTTTTAATAAAATTGTCTACTTAGCACTAGGTGGCGTTACAATTCACAAAAATATACGTTATATTTAAACTATAATTAAACATAAGGACTTAAACTAATAACACAATTTAATATTTCAGTCTCTCTTGTTACTCCATAATAATAAAAAAACAATATCCATTAAATAACATAACAAAATACATTCTAAATATAAAAAATAAAATATAAAATAATCAAATCAATCGATGTAGCAATGTTGGCAGCAAAACGAATACCAAAGACTTTGCTCGTCACAGTCCTTTGGAGTGCATTTTCAAAAAGAAAGCACCTAAAGTAATCTTTTATTTACACCAGTCTTTTGGAGTGCTTAACAAACAAAAAAGAGCACCCAAAAGAAATCTTGTGGTTCCTGGCGGACAGCCAAGTCTCCGCCAGAAGTCTGTACGGCCAAAAGTACAGAATGGGAACGCCTGGACCAAAGGCAATTACGCTTGAGGAGTATATGAAAAGAAAAAAACCATCCCAGCCAACCAAAGATCTTGCCAAATTTCCAGTAACCACAAAACCCAAACGCAGGGGTGGTTTTAAAGCCAGACTGAGAAGGGAGAAGGCGATCCTAATCCGATTGCTGAACCAGGATCCTCCACCTCCATGGGACCAAGCGTCCTCAATGTGGATAAAGATCGAGAGGATTGATCTCCTTTTAAAAAATAAAATAAAAAAATAAATAATAATAATAGTTTAAGAAAATAACTGTGCATTCAGTTGCACGTTTAGGTCAGTAGGCGTTAACCGCCATTTGACGGGTTAGAATAAACACTTGATAATATGAACTACTGGATAGTATGAACACACAAATTTTTACATTGGAGACTCTAAAGAGTGAACATCGCCTACCTCTATAGAGTGAACATTTTTATTTGTTATTTTTTGTCTACATGCAGTTTTGACTCTCATTAGTATTTTTATACCACTTAAACTAAGTTTCTATATTTTTTTACACACATTTTTTATACAACACCGTTATTTCTGTTTTGGTTTTTCTAAGATTTTTGACTTTTTTTGAACCTACTATTTTTATTGCTATATAAACCCAAAAAATCTTTCTATAAAAGTTTAGCTAGAAATAATTAAAGATATGGACAATGGAGTGGGAGTTACAGGTCTAGCAAATAAATTTGGTGTAGCAAAGTTCACAATATGGGGCATTAAAAAAATACAAAGTGGAATTATATGCCACAATAAAAGTGCTATAAATAAAGAAAAACTTTGCGAAAAGCGGAATGTCGAAAAATACTCCATAACTGACTTTTAAAGCAGCGATGTAAAAATTTGCCTGTCAGTGGAGAAATGCTTAAGGCAATATAAAAAAAAATAAACGAGCAGTTACACGATCAGGAGATTTCAATGCAAGAGCATGCTGGCTTCAAGGGTACAAAGCAGCAACTCAAGCTGTTCAAATTTTTGAAAAAGCCATTGACTGGGCTGAGAACAATACTAAGGATTATGAAAATATCTTAGTTTTACAAATTTCGTGATTTAGCAGTACAAAAAGCCAAAAGTACATGTACAAAACAAGCAACCATTAATGATTTATTTGTTCCTTTATAAAAATATAATAAAATGTACATTTTTGACATAAAATTTTATGATTTTTCATTATTTTTTCAGTCTCGATAAAGTGAATTTATTGGATAAAGTGAACAGGCCTTGCATTAATTAGTTCACTCTATCCCGACTCCACTCCACTTTTTTGAGAAGATCTACAAAAAATACGCTTACATGTGTAGGTTATCTCCTTCAGTTGAAGAGATATTTAGGTTTATTTATTTATTTTTTTTAATTTTGCTTTCAAAATATCAGCTATATTTGCAATAAAATTCTAAATAAAATAAAAAAAACTTGGTAACAGTTATCTCGTCCGTGTAAAAAGTTACACGCATCCAAAGTTGGAACATGTAAAATGGGCCTAATTTTTTACGATTTTTCCTAAAAAGTCCCTATATTTTTTCTTTTGTAGAAACAAATTTTCTTTGGGACTATATAAAATTTTTATATGTTCCGGAAAGAAAACTTAATGCAAAAGCATGTAAAGTAAAATTGGGCTCACTTAAGCGGACACAGTATCCCCCAGACCTATCCAAACTTGGACAATTTTAAAAAAAATATTTAGTTTTCAGTAAAAAATTCTAAAAAGGCAAAGCACCGATCCTCGAAAAAGTTCCGTATTTGTATAACCCTATATGTTGTTTAAATACTTAGAAAGTTGTTTTACTATTACACGGGAAATAGCGTCACAGTAGGCACTTTTCTAAAAAAAAACTCAGTTTTTAAAACACATTTTCCCCGTTTTAGGAATTTCGGTATTTGAAAATAAAAAATGTCAAAAATTATAATGTCATTAATTTAAGGACATTTGGATCTAAATTAGTTCCCAATTTTGTTATGATATCTTTAACCGTTAAAATTTTACATTAAATCAAATTTTATATTTTTCTTCATGGAAAATCACCATATTATATTTTTTTTAGTTTTCAAGGTAAATGACGTTCAAAAAATTAATTAAATTCTTTAATTTTATTAAAATATGAATCTACAAGTCCTAAGGTTTTTACCAATATCAAATACTTATATAAAAAGCATATATCTACTACTCAGAAGCTCCACAAACCTTGCCGCCTTTGAAAAATTTGAACGTTTTTTCATATATTGCATGCAAAATGTGTATACTTACATATTAAATGTAACTAATGAATTCAAACGTATACTGACCTTAAAGAAAAGTTGGTATAATGCATTTTTCGCAGTAAAACAAATAATATTTATTTTCGTGTAGGTTAATCTTCATTTAGATATATATTATTTGAACATTTTTATCCTTATATTGTAGACCATAATATAGTATTTGGGCCAATGTGTATTCTATGTAAATTGTCTTTGCAGAGTTATAAAATTTATTGAACACGATTTTTATTTTTTTTAAATGTACCTATCATAATTTCTAAAATTTACAGTGAGTAGTAATGGAACCTATTTTTTACCTACAATAAATTAGTTTATTAGGTAGAATAAAGGTTGCATTTATTACATAAACTACAGGTGTGAGGTGTCACAGTGGGCACTTTTGGGTGTTAGGTAGGCTACACATTATGCCCCTACAATTCCCTATTTAGTTATATGGATTTTCTGCTTTACCTGTAGATTTAACATATGAATGAATTATAAATATAGAAGAAAATATTATTATTTATTCTACCTATGTGAATATTTTTTAATATATAAATTAATATTTTTTAAAATATTCATCATTATTTTTTAACCATCATGGCTTTAACATTGCAATATAAAGTATTTTGTTGCGTTTTGTGGGAGACTCCGAAAACCTTGAGAGCCGAAAAAATACAAACGATAATTCAATATGTTGAAATTGAAAACCAATCGAAAATTATTAATACCGAAGTAGATAAAGTAAATAATTTCATCAAGCTATTTGAGTTGAAGATGAAGTCTGTTAACTACAATATACGAAGATTTCAATCCAAATTTGCTACTTGGTTAGAATGTTTTATTGAAATAAAAACAACTAATGCAGGAGCCCCCTGTAAATCATACGAAGACCTGGGAGACAAATCTAAAAAAATGAGGCTATCAGATATATTATCTACTATATTGTGTGTTGTACTAATCGTTACTTAATTTTTCTGTGATTCTTGCGTTCAATGTTCTGTTGGATAAAGTGAACAGGCCTTGCATTAATTAGTTCACTCTATCCTGTTCACTTTATTCAATAAATTCACTTTATCGAGACTGAAAAAATAATGTAAAATCATAAAATTTTATGTCAAAAATGTACATTTTATTATATTTTTATAAAGGAACAAATAAATCATTAATGGTTGCTTGTTTTGTACATGTACTTTTGGCTTTTTGTACTGCTAAATCACGAAATTTGTAAAACTAAGATATTTTCATAATCCTTAGTATTGTTCTCAGCCCAGTCAATGGCTTTTTCAAAAATTTGAACAGCTTGAGTTGCTGCTTTGTACCCTTGAAGCCAGCATGCTCTTGCATTGAAATCTCCTGATCGTGTAACTGCTCGTTTATTTATTTTTTATATTGCCTTAAGCATTTCTCCACTGACAGGCAAATTTTTACATCGCTGCTTTAAAAGTCAGTTATGGAGTATTTTTTCGACATTCCGCTTTTCGCGAAGTTTTTCTTTATTTATAGCACTTTTATTGTGGCATATAATTCCACTTTGTATTTTTTTAATGCCCCATATTGTGAACTTTGCTACACCAAATTTATTTGCTAGACCTGTAACTCCCACTCCATTGTCCATATCTTTAATTATTTCTAGCTAAACTTTTATAGAAAGATTTTTTGGGTTTATATAGCAATAAAAATAGTAGGTTCAAAAAAAGTCAAAAATCTTAGAAAAACCAAAACAGAAATAACGGTGTTGTATAAAAAATGTGTGTAAAAAAATATAGAAACTTAGTTTAAGTGGTATAAAAATACTAATGAGAGTCAGAACTGCATGTAGACAAAAAATAACAAATAAAAACTTTTGATTTTAATTGTTTTTGCAAAAAAAAACTAATGTTCACTCTATAGAGGTAGGCGATGTTCACTCTTTAGAGTCTCCAATGTAAAAATTTGTGTGTTCATACTATCCAGTAGTTCATATTATCAAGTGTTCATTCTAACCCGTCAAATGGCGGTTAACGCCTACTGACCTAAACGTGCAACTGAATGCACAGTTATTTTCTTAAACTATTATTATTATTTATTTTTTTTATTTTATTTTTTAAAAGGAGATCAATCCTCTCGATCTTTATCCACATTGAGGACGCTTGGTCCCATGGAGGTGGAGGATCCTGGTTCAGCAATCGGATTAGGATCGCCTTCTCCCTTCTCAGTCTGGCTTTAAAACCACCCCTGCGTTTGGGTTTTGTGGTTACTGGAAATTTGGCAAGATCTTTGGTTGGCTGGGATGGTTTTTTTCTTTTCATATACTCCTCAAGCGTAATTGCCTTTGGTCCAGGCGTTCCCATTCTGTACTTTTGGCCGTACAGACTTCTGGCGGAGACTTGGCTGTCCGCCAGGAACCACAAGATTTCTTTTGGGTGCTCTTTTTTGTTTGTTAAGCACTCCAAAAGACTGGTGTAAATAAAAGATTACTTTAGGTGCTTTCTTTTTGAAAATGCACTCCAAAGGACTTTTTTTTAATACTCTTTTGGGTGCTTTTTATTTTTCAAGCACTCCAAAAGGCTGGCAAGATCGCCATATAGGATTGTTTGAATAAAAGATAAAGTTATTTATTTTATCACTTTGCTCGAGCTAAATTACAGCTCAGAGTTGGTAATGCAAAGTGGGTCCATTTATTAAAATTTTATTGATTATATACTAAATTAATGCTTACATTGCATTTTAACCTAAAGTGGAGAATGTAGCAGTTGGACAGAACATTGAACGCAAGAATCACAGAAAAATTAAGTAACGATTAGTACAACACACAAAGTGTTTACTGTTTTATCGTTTCTGTAATATGATATTAATTCTTTTGTATTTCAATATTCTGTCGGTATAGTTGACATATGGTTTATGCTATAGTAGATAATATATCTGATAGCCTCATTTTTTTAGATTTGTCTCCCAGGTCTTCGTATGATTTACAGGGGGCTCCTGCATTAGTTGTTTTTATTTCAATAAAACATTCTAACCAAGTAGCAAATTTGGATTGAAATCTTCGTATATTGTAGTTAACAGACTTCATCTTCAACTCAAATATTCGGTATTAATAATTTTCGATTGGTTTTCAATTTCAACATATTGAATTATCGTTTGTATTTTTTCGGCTCTCAAGGTTTTCGGAGTCTCCCACAAAACGCAACAAAATACTTTATATTGCAATGTTAAAGCCATGATGGTTAAAAAATAATGATGAATATTTTAAAAAATATTAATTTATATATTAAAAAATATTCACATAGGTAGAATAAATAATAATATTTTCTTCTATATTTATAATTCATTCATATGTTAAATCTACAGGTAAAGCAGAAAATCCATATAACTAAATAGGGAATTGTAGGGGCATAATGTGTAGCCTACCTAACACCTAAAAGTGCCCACTGTGACACCTCACACCTGTAGTTTATGTAATAAATGCAACCTTTATTCTACCTAATAAACTAATTTATTGTAGGTAAAAAATAGGTTCCATTACTACTCACTGTAAATTTTAGAAATTATGATAGGTACATTTAAAAAAAATAAAAATCGTGTTCAATAAATTTTATAACTCTGCAAAGACAATTTACATAGAATACACATTGGCCCAAATACTATATTATGGTCTACAATATAAGGATAAAAATGTTCAAATAATATATATCTAAATGAAGATTAACCTACACGAAAATAAATATTATTTGTTTTACTGCGAAAAATGCATTATACCAACTTTTCTTTAAGGTCAGTATACGTTTGAATTCATTAGTTACATTTAATATGTAAGTATACACATTTTGCATGCAATATATGAAAAAACGTTCAAATTTTTCAAAGGCGGCAAGGTTTGTGGAGCTTCTGAGTAGTAGATATATGCTTTTTATATAAGTATTTGATATTGGTAAAAACCTTAGGACTTGTAGATTCATATTTTAATAAAATTAAAGAATTTAATTAATTTTTTGAACGTCATTTACCTTGAAAACTAAAAAAAATATAATATGGTGATTTTCCATGAAGAAAAATATAAAATTTGATTTAATGTAAAATTTTAACGGTTAAAGATATCATAACAAAATTGGGAACTAATTTAGATCCAAATGTCCTTAAATTAATGACATTATAATTTTTGACATTTTTTATTTTCAAATACCGAAATTCCTAAAACGGGGAAAATGTGTTTTAAAAACTGAGTTTTTTTTTAGAAAAGTGCCTACTGTGACGCTATTTACCGTGTAATAGTAAAACAACTTTCTAAGTATTTAAACAACATATAGGGTTATACAAATACGGAACTTTTTCGAGGATCGGTGCTTTGCCTTTTTAGAATTTTTTACTGAAAACTAAATATTTTTTTTAAAATTGTCCAAGTTTGGATAGGTCTGGGGGATACTGTGTCCGCTTAAGTGAGCCCAATTTTACTTTACATGCTTTTGCATGAAGTTTTCTTTCCGGAACATATAAAAATTTTATATAGTCCCAAAGAAAATTTGTTTCTACAAAAGAAAAAATATAGGGACTTTTTAGGAAAAATCGTAAAAAATTAGGCCCATTTTACATGTTCCAACTTTGGATGCGTGTAACTTTTTACACGGACGAGATAACTGTTACCAAGTTTTTTTTATTTTATTTAGAATTTTATTGCAAATATAGCTGATATTTTGAAAGCAAAATTAAAAAAAATAAATAAATAAACCTAAATATCTCTTCAACTGAAGGAGATAACCTACACATGTAAGCGTATTTTTTGTAGATCTTCTCAAAAAAGTGGAGTGGAGTCGGGATAGAGTGAACTAATTAATGCAAGGCCTGTTCACTTTATCCAATAAATTCACTTTATCGAGACTGAAAAAATAATGAAAAATCATAAAATTTTATGTCAAAAATGTACATTTTATTATATTTTTATAAAGGAACAAATAAATCATTAATGGTTGCTTGTTTTGTACATGTACTTTTGGCTTTTTGTACTGCTAAATCACGAAATTTGTAAAACTAAGATATTTTCATAATCCTTAGTATTGTTCTCAGCCCAGTCAATGGCTTTTTCAAAAATTTGAACAGCTTGAGTTGCTGCTTTGTACCCTTGAAGCCAGCATGCTCTTGCATTGAAATCTCCTGATCGTGTAACTGCTCGTTTATTTTTTTTTATATTGCCTTAAGCATTTCTCCACTGACAGGCAAATTTTACATCGCTGCTTTAAAAGTCAGTTATGGAGTATTTTTCGACATTCCGCTTTTCGCAAAGTTTTTCTTTATTTATAGCACTTTTATTGTGGCATATAATTCCACTTTGTATTTTTTTAATGCCCCATATTGTGAACTTTGCTACACCAAATTTATTTGCTAGACCTGTAACTCCCACTCCATTGTCCATATCTTTAATTATTTCTAGCTAAACTTTTATAGAAAGATTTTTTGGGTTTATATAGCAATAAAAATAGTAGGTTCAAAAAAAGTCAAAAATCTCAGAAAAACCAAAACAGAAATAACGGTGTTGTATAAAAAATGTGTGTAAAAAAATATAGAAACTTAGTTTAAGTGGTATAAAAATACTAATGAGAGTCAAAACTGCATGTAGACAAAAAATAACAAATAAAAACTTTTGATTTTAATTTTTTTTGCAAAAAAAAACTAATGTTCACTCTATAGAGGTAGGCGATGTTCACTCTTTAGAGTCTCCAATGTAAAATTTGTGTGTTCATACTATCCAGTAGTTCATATTATCAAGTGTTCATTCTAACCCGACTCCACTGTAATTAGTTCTAATTAAGTAAAAAAAATTAAGGTCCTTTGAGATAGAGTAGAAAGTATAAAAACATTATTGCAGATTTTATTAATCAGGAAATTCGAAAATTAAAATGGGAAAACCTCAATCAAAAATAGAAAATCCTTCAGCCAACGTGGTCAATGAGGTAGAAGTAGTACAGGGAAACGTAAATTTAGAATTAATTGAATTTTGCTTAATAATAATAACACTTTTGATAGGTTTAAATTCGGTCTTGCGTGTTTACGCATTACACAATAAAAGATTAAAAAAGAAATACACGAGTAGAGCAAATGATTTAGACAAAGTATAGATGGAGTGGCAAGATATAGTGAACAAGGTTAGATTAATTAGAGAAGAATTTGACCGCTCATATAAGTGTCTAAATGTTGACAGACCAGCTAAGGAAGAAACAGTAGACAAACATTTTAACATTCTTTTGCATTGTTTGGAGGAAATAAGAATAGTACTAAACGTAAATTATGAACGATTAACAGCTGCACATAAAATTGCAGCAGAGGCATTTTTTCATGATGTCAACAATAGAATAACAACATTAGCAGCCAAAAAGAAAATTTAAATTGAACTTCCAGACACTATACATGAAAAGATAAAAATCGAAACTATATTTTCAAATAAAGGTTTCAAAAAACATTCCAAAATGACCCAAACAGTAGTAGAGTTTCTTAATACAGCTTCAAAGCTTATTAATGACTTTGATGGAAAGTCTGAAAACCTACGTTCTTTCATTGACTCATTGCAACTTGTTGATTCAATTAAGGGCGAACACAAAGCAGTTGCTGTATCCATTATTAAACCAAAATTAAAAGGAACAGCAAGAAATTATATTGAAAATGAAAACACAATAATTGCAATTATAAATAAGCTAAATAATAGCATTAAAGGTGAATCAGTCGAGGTACTGACTGCCAAAATCATGAACATTAAACAAAACAATAAAACTGCAAACGCATATTGCAGCGAAATTGAAAATTTGACAAAATCACTAGAAAGTGCTTACATAAATGACGGCTTAAAAACAGAGTTAGCAAGCAAATACTCAACTCAAGTAGCTGTAAAAGCACTAACTAAAAACTGCACCATAGATAAGGTAAAAAATATCATGGAAGCAGGTCAATTCAATACTATGAATGACGCAATATGCAAATTCGTAAATAGTTGTACAGAAGCAACTGGACAACAGAATGCAATACTTCATTATAGGCAAAACTCCAACAATTATCGTGGAGGATATAATAGATTTCGTGGAAGAAATAACTATCCACGAAACAATGACAAGAATAGCAATCAAAACAATAATAACAGAAATAATTACAACTACAGAAACAGACAAAATTATAATAACCGTAAGAAAAGAAACTACGTTAACGCAATCGAAAATGAAAGCCATTCGGAAAACCCGAATCTTCCCCTAGGATCAACTCAGTAAAAAGAAAAGTATACAAACTTAACCTTAGCTTTTGCTTCTTTATAAATGTTCACATTACCGAAACTAAAACACCAATTACTCTACTTGTAGACACAGGCGCAGATATTTCTTTAATTAAAATTAAATTTTTTAAACTAAATGAAATAAATAGAAATAAAATAACAACACTAAGTGGAATAGGAAAAGGAAAAATTAGCTCATTGGGTACTAAATTCTTCGAATTAAAATATCAAAATTTTCTGATACCTCATGTTTTTCATGTGGTACCTGATAATTTCCCAATACCATGCGATGGAATCATTGGCATAGATTTCATTAAAAAATTCAATTGTGTATTGGATTTTAATGACGATAACGATTACCTTATCCTTAGACCTTCTAATATTTCGCAAGTTATAAAAATACCACTAACAAACAATGACATTGTCTTGCCAGCTAGATCAGAAACAATACGAAAAGTAAATCTTCCCACTTCCGAAAAAGAGTTATTAATACCAAATCAGGAAATAATGCCAGGTGTATTCATAGCAAATACTCTAGTAAAATCTGACAACGCATATATTCGTATTCTAAATACTGAAAATTTAAGGACGGAGAAGATTGCAGATTATGATAAAGTAACAGAAAAATCTGGCAATGGCGAAGATAGGAAGTCATTGATATTACAAAAATTACAGAAAAATTTTCCACAATAATTCGATAAAATTTTAACAAAAATCTGTTCTGAATATAGTTACATTTTTGGTTTGGAAACAGAAACTATAACTGTTAATAATTTCTATGAACAAAGGTTAAGAATAAAAGATTCAACTCCAGTATACATAAAAAAAATTACAGAATACCTCATTCACACAAGGAAGAAATAGATAAACAAGTCAAAAAACTTATAAATGACAAAATAGTTGAACCTTCTAATTCTGAGTATAATAGTCCAATCTTATTGGTACCATAGAAATCATTACCAAATTCTGAAAACAAGAGGTGGAGACTTGTGATCGATTATAGGCAAATAAATAAAAAACTAATAGCAGACAAATTCCTTTTGCCTAGAATAGACGATATTTTAGATCAACTTGGTAGAGCAAAATATTTTTCTTGTTTAGACCGTATGTCTGGATTTCACCAGATTGGTTTAGAAAAAGAATCAAGAAATTTAACATAATTTTCAACCAATAATGGTTCATACCAATTAACAAGATTACCTTATGGTCTGAAGGTAGCTCCTAACTCCTTTCAAAGAATGATGACTCTCGCTTTTAGTGGATTAAAACCAGATCAAGCCTTCCTGTATATGGATGGCTTGGTTGTATTAGGTTGTTCAGAGAAACATATGCTTTCTAATTTAAAATATGTTTTTGAACTATGCAGAAAACACAATCTGAAATTGCATCCAGAAAAATGCTCATTCTTTATGAGAGAAGTAACATATCTTGGTCATAAATGTACTGATAAAGGAATACTTCCAGATGATAGTAAATATTCCATAATAAAAAATTATCCAACACCATTGGATGCAGATAGTGCGAAAAGATTTGTCGCTTTTTGCAACTATTATAGAAGATTTATAAAAAAAAATTTCAGAATATTCGAGACACTTAACAAAATTATCCAAGAAGGGTGCAAAGTTCGAATGGATAGAAGATTGCAATTATGCATTTGAATACCTAAAGA
The DNA here is from genome assembly GCF_958450345.1 of Calliphora vicina. Taxonomy (NCBI): domain Eukaryota; kingdom Metazoa; phylum Arthropoda; class Insecta; order Diptera; family Calliphoridae; genus Calliphora; species Calliphora vicina. The sequence goes on along the minus strand of NC_088781.1, from coordinate 80,933,925 downwards.
GGGAGTTAATGAGCCCAACATTACTTCAATATCCTGATTTCACAAAACAATTTTGCATAACCACAGACGCAAGCAAACAAGCTTGTGGCGCTGTATTAACACAGGAGTATGAAGGAAAACATTTGCCTGTAGCATATGCGTCGAAGGCCTTTACAAAGGGTGAAAGCAACAAATCCACCATTGAACAGGAGTTGACTGCCATACATTGGGCAATAACATATTTTAGACCATACATTTATGGCAAACATTTCTTAGTCCGCACTGATCACAGACCATTATCTTATTTGTTTTCAATGAAAAATCCAAGCTCAAAGTTAACAAGAATGAGACTTGATTTGGAGGAATATGATTTTACAGTTGAATATCTTAGGGGAAAAGATAATTATGTTGCAGATGCATTATCACGTATATCCATAAATGACATAAAAAATAAACAATGAAAATAACAATATATACAAAATAAACACACGATCAATGGCAAAAGAGTCACTTAAAAAGTCTCCAGTTACAATCAACAAACGGCATTTAGAAAATGAAAATGAGAAGCCCAATATATTTGTACCAATTATGAATTCTGACGTCAGAAAATTTTGTAAGCTAAAGATTACCCCACAAAAGTTTTATATTAAACGTGGCAAATCTGCATTAGCATGTATACAAATGAATGAATTGTTTATTAATGGGAAATTTGACTTAGGACAATTTTTCCCAAGGCTCGAAGAAGTGGCCGGTAAACTAAACATTAATAAATTAAAAGTGGCACCTAGTGAGAAAATTTTCGAATTTATCTCTATTAATGAATTTAAAGAAATGGGCAATAAATTATTAAAAGTAGCGCTACTTAATGAGGTGATCCACGTAACAAATGCCAAATTAATAACAGAGATAATGAAACGATACCACGATGATCCAGCAGAAGGAGGACATTCTGGTGTTTCAAGAACTCTTAATAAAATAAAAAGATATTATTTCTGGAAGAATATGACTCGTGATATTACGAAATATGTTAAAATGTGTCAAAAATGCCAGTCGGCTAAAATTACAAAACACACAAAAATGCCATTGACTTTGACAAACACACCGACTAAACCATTTGATACGGTAATAGTGGATACTATAGGTCCACTACCAAAATCTTATAACGGAAATTCTTATGCTGTCACAATAATATGTGACATGACAAAATATCTTGTAACGGTGTTTCAAGAACTCTTAATAAAATAAAAAGATATTATTTCTGGAAGAATATGACTCGTGATATTACGAAATATGTTAAAATGTGTCAAAAATGCCAGTCGGCTAAAATTACAAAACACACAAAAATGCCATTGACTTTGACAAACACACCGACTAAACCATTTGATACGGTAATAGTGGATACTATAGGTCCACTACCAAAATCTTATAACGGAAATTCTTATGCTGTCACAATAATATGTGACATGACAAAATATCTTGTAACGGTACCCATACAAGAGAAAAGCGCAAAATCAGTTGCGAAAGCTATATTTGAACATTTTATTCTTACTTATGGTCCGATGAAGACGTTCATTACGGACATGGGTACAGAGTACAAAAACTCAGTACTTAATGAATTGTGTATCTTTTAAAAATAGAGAATATTACATCGACTGCTTATCATCATCAGACACTAGGAACTGTGGAAAGAAGTCATAGAACCTTCAACGAATATGTAAGATCATACATATCCGTTGACAATAGCGATTGGGATGAATGGCTCAAGTATTTCACTTATTGTTTTAATACTACGCCATCTACGGTACATGACTACTGTCCTTATGAGTTAGTTTTTGGTAAGCTTCCTAATGGGTTTCAACAATTTAATGAGGTTCAATCAATAGCTCCTGTATATTTTTTTTTCATCATTTATTTAATGAACTAACAATAAGTGGTTCAAATCTTATATCTAATATTATTATTTAATTAGTCCAGCCAGTGCCGGACGAAAAAATTTTGTGTTCATGGTTTTGGTTAAATTGGCATTCTTCTTCAATTTCATTTGAGTCAACTTTGCATCTATATGACTTTTTCATGTAAGGCGACGATCGAGATGTATTCCGAGGTATTTCACTTCCGATTGTTGAATTATTGTTTGGTTATTGATATGAATAGGGGGGCATGATTCTCTAATCAATGTAAATGTAATGTGTTTACATTTTTGCTCGTTGACTTTAATTTTCCATTGTTTTAACCATTTTTCTAATTCAAATATGTGGTTTTGTAAGTAACGAGACGCTTCTTGAGGGTTTTCATGAATGCTTAGAATAGCAGTATCATCAGCAAATGTTGATGTATGAGTGCGATTGTTAGTTGGCATATCAGACGAATACATCAAATATAAAAAAGGTCTTGGGGGACTCCAGCTTCAATGGGTTGTGCAGTACTTAAAAAGTTTCCCTCTTTAACCATAAATGTTCGACCAGTTAAATAGCTTTCCAACAGCTTATGTGTGTTTGCCGGTAAATTTTGACTCAATTTGTATATTAATCCAGCATGCCATACCTTATCAAACGCTTGAGAGATGTCGATGAAGAGTGCAGAACAGTATTTCTTTTCTTCAAACGCTTTTCTCACCATATTTACAAGTCTATGAGTTTGTTCGATAGTACTGTGTTTTCTTCTAAATCCAAATTGATGATTCGGAATACAATTGTTTTCAGTTAACATCGGGTACAACTTGTTCATAAGTATCTTCTCAAATAGCTTTGATATATTAGACAATAGGCTGATGGGTCTGCATGATTCTACTTTTGTGTGATCTTTTCCCGGCTTGGGTATCATGGTAACCAGTGAAACCTTCCATTCAAGTCGTAATATAGAATTAAAAATAAAAAGAATTATTTTTATTGCTATCCGGGGTAGCTCCATAAGCATCTTGTTGCTGATCTTGTCCATACCAGGCGCTTTCTTGGGATTTAAATCAGCAATAGCATTTTCGATCTCTCGAATCTCAAAACGTAGGGGTACGGCTGCTCCAAAATAGGGCGCAACAGGTGGCAACTCAATTGCTTCGTTTGATGTGTTCGGTGTAAATACTTTTTTTAAATGATTAACAAACAGATTCCCTTTTTCAGTATCATTTCTTGCCCAACCACCACTTGAATTTCGCAAGGGGGACTTACATATAACGGGTCTTTTAAGATTTTTTGTTGCTCGCCATAATGAGTAATCCGATTGCGGGGTTGCGTCCAGGCTTTTTAAATATTTATTCAATGATTCCATTTTTCGAAATTCCAAGAGCTTTTTAAGTCTTTTTATACAATCTTTAAACTTTGATTTTAGTTGGGGGGATCTGTGCAATTGCCACTCTCTTGGAAATCTTCTTTTTTCATTTAAGAGCCGTTCAACATCTGCAGAATTAATTCTATTATATCTGAATTGTCGGGGGGTTTGGGTAGCATGTTGAGCAGCCAGTCTGAGATTTTTATCGAAATTGATAAGAGAGTGATCGATGTTTTCTGGTGTTCTTAGCGGTATGTTTTCCGAGCAATGTGTACTGAGGTATTTTTTATATTTGAGCCAATTTATTCTTGTGCCTGCCATCGCTAAATTACCAGTCGGGGATACAATTTCTAGGGGGCTCAATAAAGTAATAATAGTGGGTGAGTGGTCTGAAGATAGTTACAGCGAGGATTCAATTTGAATCATTTCTCTAGGGATATTTTTCATCACGCTAAAATCAATAACATCCGGTATTTTTCGTGGGTCAGTAGGCCAGTAAGTAGGCTGGCCGCTCGAAAGCACATGCAAATCCATTTTAGAAATTGAGTCGAACAAAACACGACCTTTAGGGGTAATCAGTCGTGATCCCCAGAATGTGTGCTTAGCATTATAATCGCCAGGAAACGGGGGCCTAGTGATTTAAAATCTATTATATTGACTTTCTGTAATTGAGAATCTTGGGGGTGAGTATATCGATGAAATCATTAAGTTTCGATGTAGTAGCTTGAAGTGTTTTATTCGAGCTTTTATTCAAATTGCCGAGCCTCCGCATGCTCTACCTCTGGGATATTTGGTGTCATATATTACATATCCATTTATTCGAAAGGAACTTCTGGACGTCAAATGAGTTTCAGAAACCAGCATTACATCAATTTGTTGGTTTCTTAAAAAATATTCGAGTTCGTTTTTGTGTTGGCGTATGCCGTTTGCATTCCAAAAACATATTCTTAGGCAGTTCATGGTCTGTTAAGCACAGCCTGCAATAACATTGATTGCATCTTAAGCATTTCTTGCATCATGTTATTCATTGAGTTTGTAAAGTTATTTACCGATTGCACAAGAGTTTCTATTGTAGATTCTAGTCGGGTAAAATTGAAAATTGGCATTTGCTCTCTTACCTCTGGGTTCATATTTTCGTTTTGGAGTTGACGGACTTGCGGCTGAGTTTGGTTGTTTCTAAGTACATTTGCATATGTTACTTTGTTGTCATATGTCTGTTGCAACGGGGGGTAGTTCAAATTGATGTTATTTAATGGCTGAGAGGGGAAAATCTTTGGTTTCTGGCTTTGTGATTTTTTAACAATTGAGTAGACAGGACAACCCCTGTAGTTTGCTGTATGGTTACCTCCGCAATTGCTGCATTTTTTTATTTTAGGATCATCTTTAGATTTGTTACATTGGGATGTGTTATGCAACTCCCCGCAAATGACACATACTGGTGGCAATTTGCAATATGCCTTGGTGTGTCCATATTCTTGGCAATTCATACATTGGACGGGGCCAAATCGTTTGTGTGGTTCTTCTACCGTAATTTTACGATGCAATAAGTACTTCAGGTTATATATGGGATGTGTTTCATTTTTTTTTCAGGTTTATGTCACCGGGTTCAAGTTCAACACGGAAGCGTGGCACAGTGGGGGATCTGAAAAAAAAGTGGAAATAAATCTGTAACTTCTAAACGAATAGCCCGATTTTAATAAAATTTCCCATGGCTATAGAGGAGGTCGATAAGTTTAAGTTTTGAATTTGGGCTTAAACAACCAAGGGGGGGTCGAGCCACAATGCCCCAAAGTGGGGCACCTCGGGTATATCAAAAATTAAAAATGATGCCAAATTTTTGTTTGCGATCCGATTTGAAAGATTTTTATATATATGGAATGTACTAGACGAGATCTACAAAAAACATTGCTTTAGCCATATATTATCTCTTATAGTTTACGAGTTATTCGCATTTGAAAAGTAAAATTTAATTTTTTTTGCCTACCTTGGTCTGCCATTTTGCTAATAACGGATCCAATTCTTTCCCGATTTTATTTCCCGAAATTTATTAATAATCTTAAGAAAGAATTGTTAAAAAATATCTACTGAGTCAAAAGTTATGTGCATTCAAACTTAAAAAAAATAAAAAAGTCGTTTTTTCGCCATTTTATTTCGAAAAAAGTACCTACATTAATTTTAAATTATACAGAAAATGAGAAAAAAATAAATAATGTGTTTATATTTTTCTGAAAGATAACATTTCGGGAAATATTATAAAAGCAAAATAATATCAAAATTCGTATTATTGCGTGGTCCAGAGCCTTCCGAAGTAGACCTATTTTTTATGTAAATTTCAACTTTAGATTTTTTTATTTTTTTTATTTTTTTATTCTAAAATCGCATAGCTGCTTTCAAAAAATTAAGACCAGTTTTGTATGTCCCAATCTGTTCTTCAATATCATGCAAAGGGATTTCATAGCCCCGAGCTTGGTACCTTCAATAGATCCAAAAACTAAAAAAATCCCAATTTTGGGATTTTGGAAAAGTTTTTTGGGAATTCTCAATAACAAATCTAAATCCAAATTTTCACTTTTGCATTCCGACAAAAAATGTCTATATAATTGTAAAATTTAATTAAAAAATATTCATAAACCAAAAAGTTATAGCAGTTTAAAAATTTAAATTTTCAACAAAAAATAAAAAAAAAAATTATCTTTTTTTTTTTGCAAAAACTCTTCTATGAAGTTTTTAATTTTCAATATATTTAAACATTTTTGAAAAGAAGATGCAATTTCCAAAATATTGATGTATATAATACCTTATTTGGTCCACGTGTCACTGTAATGAACGAATGATTAACATGTCTAGTGAAATTTCATCACCAAGTTATTTTCTTCCATAACAACTTCAATGTTAGGTACTTATATAATACATAAGTACAAACATTATGCGATTGCAACTCTTTTTTAACAATGAATCCCAGGTATAATATGAAATACCTGGGATATCCCTAAAACATATTTCATACATAATACTATTTTTTTACTACAGGTAATAGAACAGGTAGATTTCATAGCATACATTTCATGTGAAATATTTGATAAATAAACAAAAAACTAAAGAAACAAGTAATGTTTTTTTGGGAAAATATTTTTTATTTTTATATATAATTAGCTTAATTTAGTAAAATAATCAGACATAGAGCAATCCATATCTAAAAGATAAAGCAAATCTTTAAAGTCATGACTATTTTCAAACGTCAAACTTCTGTAGCAAATCCAACGTTTCCTCATAGATGATAAGACTGGATCTGATGATAAAATTAGATTATTCAAAATGTCTTCATTTTTAGATTGTCGAGAACACTTTCTGGAGTTGAACTGCTGAACATACTTGAAATCCCTATTTCTCGATTCTTGGGGTTCTTCTGTAAGTTCTCCTAAGGGCAAAATATTATGTTCAATTATGATTTTTCCATGACATAATACCTTATGTACTGTTGGTGTCATTTATTTCCAAGGGTACAACGATAATAGAAGTTTTGAAATTTCTGTGGAATACTCGCCAAATTTTGTTGCATTCACTTTGTGCTTACTATTTATTGCCATTAAAATAATATTGACTTTTTTCAGTAATTCCATATTAATTCCCGTTATATCTGAGGTTGTTTCAAAATCTTTGAAAAATCGTATAGCTGTGTTTCCATCAATTGTGCTTCCATATCCTACGAGTGGTTTATCAATGTTTAATCCAATCTGCTTTTTGAATTCTTCTTTTCTCCGTGGCTCTCATTTCCATCAGTTCTTCATTTTTATTTACTGATTCATTGATATTTTCTGGTATGCTTCTATATTTTAAATCATATGCCAGATGTAGAAAATGTTCAAGAAATCTTATACGGGCATGTAGAGGAGATATTCCGAATTTGAGCACTTCCTCGTTAATTGTTCTTTCCTTGGATATATTCGAAAATTCCGATTTTTTTTCACCACATATGGAACAGTTCCAAGTAGATGATGTTCCTGTTATGGCGTTGCTGACTTTTCCATCGATCATCGTTAGTTTCATATTAAAAGAAACGTTGAAGGAATATTGAGCTATTTGGATTGTAACCGGTACCACGTCTTTAATTTCAGATTCAATTAAGTTGATCAAATCTTGTGTCGTAATCTTTGTTTCTTTTGTATATTCGAAACATATTGGCCTACAAAAGGCTTTCGATCCAGGAGTTGAATTAATCCATATATCCTCAAAACTAGTTGATGGAGAATCACTGGCAGCATACTTCCGAATTCTTAATGGAACCAATGATGACATAAATACACTTTTATACTCTGATGATGTTTGACTCGATGTAGTTTGCTTATATTCCGAAAGTGATGATAAGCCATCACATCCCCACTTACAGATTAGTTGCAGATCATAAGTATTTATTTTGTTGAGCTGTTCTGTAGAAAAGTCGCAAGCAATCCTTAATGCTGTATTTTCGAGTAGAGTGGAGAGTCCAATTCTAGCTTTCCGATCAGTAACTTCAATAGGTGATGGTATAATACTCTTTTCTTTTCCTGAATTGAGCCATATGATGGTAACACTTCAACTCCTTTTCCCAACAATGCCTTTCTTAAAGTTATATAATTATCACGGCTTAGTTCCAGCTGCAACATAAGCGCAATAGCCTCTTCTTCGGTAAAAGCAGTATTAGATGATGGTGTAGGTATGCTCTTAACAATTCGTTTTAATCGTCTAGGCGATGCATTCGGAAGAATATTAACATAGCCTTAAATGTATCTGAAACTTCCTCAGTAGACAGGGTTGATAGTGAATCCGATAACCGCTTTTTCTTGGATTTTGGGCACAATTCCATGTATTCCTTACGGGGAGCACCATAGGCAGACGTGGACACATAAAATTCTATATTTTCATCCAACCAATCACAATATTTGGATTCAAATTTCGTAGCAGAAAATTTTACGGTTTTCCATTTTATGTCAAAGGATTTAACAAACTTTTCGATTTTACATAATTCCGTTTTATTCACTTTATTATTATGCGTACTTTCGATAAATTTCAATATGAGGTTGACTTTATCTTGAAATTGATCAGTTTTATGTTTAAGTAAAATGGAGGACAAAGTTTTTTTTTTAATGTGATCGTCATCTTTAGCTAATTATAACTAATGTCAATTGTGGATTGAGTATGATTATATATTAATTATTCTTCATGAGTTTCATATAATAGGTTACCTGTAGTCAACGTTTATATAGGTGAAGGTATATTTGGAAATTTACCTGTTCTATTACCTGTAGTAAAAAAATAGTATTATGTATGAAATATGTTTTAGGGATATCCCAGGTATTTCATATTATACCTGGGATTCATTGTTAAAAAAGAGTTGCAATCGCTTAATGTTTGTACTTATGTATTATATAAGTACCTAACATTGAAGTTGTTATGGAAGAAAATAACTTGGTGATGAAATTACACTAGACATGTTAATCATTCGTTCATTACTGTGACACGTGGACAAAATAAGGTAGACATATTATACATCAATATTTTGGAAATTGCATCTTCTTTTCAAAAATGTTTAAATATATTGAAAATTAAAAACTTCATAGAAGAGTTTTTGCAAAAAAAAAAAGATAAATTTTTTTTTTATTTTTTGTTGAAAATTTAAATTTTTAAACTGCTATAACTTTTTGGTTTATGAATATTTTTTAATTAAATTTTACAATTATATAGACATTTTTTGTCGGAATTCAAAAGTGAAAATTTGGATTTAGATTTGTTATTTAGAATCCCACAATTCCCAAAAAACTTTTCAAAAATCCCAAAATTGGGATTTTTTTGATTTTTGGATCTATTGAAGGTACCAAGCTCGGGGCTATGAAATCCCTTTGCATGATATTGAAGAACAGATTGGGACGTACAAAACTGGTCTTAATTTTTTGAAAGCAGCTATGCGATTTTAGAATACGTTGTCTAAAGTTGAAATTTACATAAAAAATAGGTCTACTTCTGAAGGCTCTGGACCACGCAATAATACGAATTTTGCTTTTATAATATTTCCCGAAATGTTATCTTTCAGAAAAATATAAACACATTATTTTTTTGTTCTCATTTTCTGTATAATTTAAAATTAATGTAGGTACTTTTTTCGAAAAAAATGGCGAAAAAACGACTTTTTTATTTTTTTTATGTGTGAATGCACATAACTTTTGACTCAGTATATATTTTTTAACAATTCTTTCTTAAGATTATTAATAAATTTGTTGTTAATTCAAAAAAAAGATACTTCAAGAAAATCGGGAAAGAATTGGATCCGTTATTAGCAAAATGGCAGACCAAGGTAGGCAAAAAAAATAAAATTTTACTTTTCAAATGCGAATAACTCGTAAACTATAAGAGATAATATATGGCTAAAGCAATGTTTTTTGTAGATCTCGTCTAGTACATTCCATATATATAAAAATCTTTCAAATCGGATCGCAAACAAAAATTTGGCATCATTTTTAATTTTTGATATACCCGAGGTGCCCCTTTGGGGCATTGTGGCTCGGCCCCCCTTGGTTGTTTAATCCCAAATTCAAAACTTAAACTTATCGACACCTCCTCTATAGCCATGGGAAATTTTATTAAAATCGGGCTATTCGTTTAGAAGTTACAGATTTATTTCCACTTTTTTTTCAGATTCCCTACTGTGCGTGGTTGGGGTATTTTTTTGGCGATTTCTAATATTTATCACATATCACATTTCGAGTGGTTCAACATTACAGTCAATACCCTTTATTACAACTTGTAGACCCTTGCTTCCTTTCAGCTGATAAGTGTAAAAACTTTTCTTTTGAGTTTCAAAATATGTTACAACCTTTCTATAATCGTTTTCACTATTGACCTGGATTTTAGTTTCATGAATCGTGCCTTTCTTGATTGGGATTACGTAAAAAGAGTTCTCTCCTATTAATGAGATCAGGCTCTGAACTAGTGGATTCGAATTATTTTCTCTCAAGTAAATGGTTCATTAGTATCACATTCCAGAATAGAAAAACGATTTTCATTGTTTAGTCTATGAGGTTCACTATCCTTATATAATTTGGCCAAGGGTGTCGCTTTCGAGGACTTGGGACTTCGTGCCCGTTTTAATACTGTAATATAGCGGTCCATTCCAACCTGTATTTGGGATTTATTATCATTATTTAATGGTTGACTAATCTTGGGTACAGCGCCGCTTAATGGGTTAATTTTATTTGTAGTAAGTGTGGTGGATTTCGTATCTGAAGCTGATATAGCTAGCATACTTTCAGGCATAGATAAAATATTTTTATTTTCTGATTGAATTGAATTTTCTTTTGTTTGACAATCATTAGTTGTCGTTGAAGAGACTCATTTAAGAGTATTTGTAATTACTTTCGTTAACACTCTTGATCTTTATTTAATAGTCAATGCAAAAAAAAGGTTCAAAAAAAGAAAAAAATATAAAGAATTTTTTTTACTTATTTGTCTTTTAGTTGTTGTTTTGATTTTTTTATTTAATAATATTATTAAAATAAAAGCGTCCTTTCGCGTAGATAATAAACAGGTGATATTTATATTTATTTTCCGATAGATACATTAAAATAACGAGTTAACTCGGAGTAAAAATAAACACGTCCGAACTGAACTATTAACATATTAGTTACTCCTGTATATAATGTAGAAGATTATGCTAAGGAAGTTAGATATAGATTAGAAGTGGCACATAAGAGGGCCCGAGAACTAATTGATAGGTATAAGTTAAAACAGAAATTAAATTATGATAAGACATTGTTAGATTATACATTTAAAATAGGAGATTTAGTTTTAGTTAAAAATGAAGCAGGTCATAAATTAGATCCACAATATAAAGGACCTTTTGAAATTAAAAATATAGATTTAAGAAATAATGTAACAATAATAGATAAGAAAAATAACAAAGAGCAAATAGTTCATAAGAATAGACTTACGATTTTTAACAATGAATAGAATTAAAATTTTCCATTATAAAGTCTACGTAGACATATTTTAAATTACTTATAAGATATATATTTTGTAATAAAATTTAATATTAAGGTTATTGTAATCATTTGTTAAAGAATGTCCATACACTTAAAAACTGTATGAACATTCTTCCGTAAAAGGGAGGTGTAGCATAAACCATATGTCAACTATACCGACAGAATATTGAAATACAAAAGAATTAATATCATATTACAGAAACGATAAAACAGTAAACACTTTGTGTGTTGTACTAATCGTTACTTCATTTTTCTGTGATTCTTGCGTTCATTATTCTGTCCAACTGCTACATTCTCCACTTTAGGTTAAAATGCAATGTAAGGATTAATTTAGTATATAATCAATAAAATTTTAATAAATGGACACACTTTGCATTACCAACTCTGAGCTGTAATTTAGCTCGAGCAAAGTGATAAAATAAATAACTTTATCTTTTATTCAAACAATCCTATACTACCCATTCGGATGCTGAAGTCAAGGATTCTTTTAAAGAAGTGCTGAGAATAAATGGGCTTAGTCCCAGCTGCAACATAAGCGCAATAGCCTCTTCTTCGGTAAAAGCAGTATTAGATGATGGTGTAGGTATGCTCTTAACAATTCGTTTTAATCGTCTAGGCGATGCATTCGGAAGAATATCAGCGGTTTTAAGAGCTTCCAAAGGCTGTTTTTCTTGCTTTAACATAGCCTTAAATGTATCTGAAACTTCCTCAGTAGACAGGGTTGATAGTGAATCCGATAACCGCTTTTTCTTGGATTTTGGGCACAATTCCATGTATTCCTTACGGGGAGCACCATAGGCAGACGTGGGCACATAAAATTCTATATTTTCATCCAACCAATCACAATATTTGGATTCAAATTTCGTAGCAGAAAATTTTACGGTTTTCCATTTTATGTCAAAGGATTTAACAAACTTTTCGATTTTACATAATTCCGTTTTATTCACTTTATTATTATGCGTACTTTCGATAAATTTCAATATGAGGTTGACTTTATCTTGAAATTGATCAGTTTTATGTTTAAGTAAAATGGAGGACAAAGTTTTTTTTTTAATGTGATCGTCATCTTTAGCTAATTATAACTAATGTCAATTGTGGATTGAGTATGATTATATATTAATTATTCTTCATGAGTTTCATATAATAGGTTACCTGTAGTCAACGTTTATATAGGTGAAGGTATATTTGGAAATTTACCTGTTCTATTACCTGTAGTAAAAAAATAGTATTATGTATGAAATATGTTTTAGGGATATCCCAGGTATTTCATATTATACCTGGGATTCATTGTTAAAAAAGAGTTGCAATCGCTTAATGTTTGTACTTATGTATTATATAAGTACCTAACATTGAAGTTGTTATGGAAGAAAATAACTTGGTGATGAAATTACACTAGACATGTTAATCATTCGTTCATTACTGTGACACGTGGACAAAATAAGGTAGACATATTATACATCAATATTTTGGAAATTGCATCTTCTTTTCAAAAATGTTTAAATATATTGAAAATTAAAAACTTCATAGAAGAGTTTTTGCAAAAAAAAAAAGATAATTTTTTTTTATTTTTTGTTGAAAATTTAAATTTTTAAACTGCTATAACTTTTTGGTTTATGAATATTTTTTAATTAAATTTTACAATTATATAGACATTTTTTGTCGGAATGCAAAAGTGAAAATTTGGATTTAGATTTGTTATTTAGAATCCCACAATTCCCAAAAAACTTTTCAAAAATCCCAAAATTGGGATTTTTTTGATTTTTGGATCTATTGAAGGTACCAAGCTCGGGGCTATGAAATCCCTTTGCATGATATTGAAGAACAGATTGGGACGTACAAAACTGGTCTTAATTTTTTGAAAGCAGCTATGCGATTTTAGAATACGTTGTCTAAAGTTGAAATTTACATAAAAAATAGGTCTACTTCTGAAGGCTCTGGACCACGCAATAATACGAATTTTGCTTTTATAATATTTCCCGAAATGTTATTTTTCAGAAAAATATAAACACATTATTTTTTTGTTCTCATTTTCTGTATAATTTAAAATTAATGTAGGTACTTTTTTCGAAAAAAATGGCGAAAAAACGACTTTTTTATTTTTTTTATGTGTGAATGCACATAACTTTTGACTCAGTATATATTTTTTAACAATTCTTTCTTAAGATTATTAATAAATTTGTTGTTAATTCAATAAAAAGATACTTCAAGAAAATCGGGAAAGAATTGGATCCGTTATTAGCAAAATGGCAGACCAAGGTAGGCAAAAAAATAAAATTTTACTTTTCAAATGCGAATAACTCGTAAACTATAAGAGATAATATATGGCTAAAGCAATGTTTTTTGTAGATCTCGTCTAGTACATTCCATATATATAAAAATCTTTCAAATCGGATCGCAAACAAAAATTTGGCATCATTTTTAATTTTTGATATACCCGAGGTGCCCCTTTGGGGCATTGTGGCTCGGCCCCCCCTTGGTTGTTTAATCCCAAATTCAAAACTTAAACTTATCGACACCTCCTCTATAGCCATGGGAAATTTTATTAAAATCGGGCTATTCGTTTAGAAGTTACAGATTTATTTCCACTTTTTTTTTCAGATTCCCTACTGTGCGTGGTTGGGGTATTTTTTTGGCGATTTCTAATATTTATCACATATCACATTTCGAGTGGTTCAACATTACAGTCAATACCCTTTATTACAACTTGTAGACCCTTGCTTCCTTTCAGCTGATAAGTGTAAAAACTTTTCTTTTGAGTTTCAAAATATGTTACAACCTTTCTATAATCGTTTTCACTATTGACCTGGATTTTAGTTTCATGAATCGTGCCTTTCTTGATTGGGATTACGTAAAAAGAGTTCTCTCCTATTAATGAGATCAGGCTCTGAACTAGTGGATTCGAATTATTTTCTCTCAAGTAAATGGTTCATTAGTATCACATTCCAGAATAGAAAAACGATTTTCATTGTTTAGTCTATGAGGTTCACTATCCTTATATAATTTGGCCAAGGGTGTCGCTTTCGAGGACTTGGGACTTCGTGCCCGTTTTAATACTGTAATATAGCGGTCCATTCCAACCTGTATTTGGGATTTATTATCATTATTTAATGGTTGACTAATCTTGGGTACAGCGCCGCTTAATGGGTTAATTTTATTTGTAGTAAGTGTGGTGGATTTCGTATCTGAAGCTGATATAGCTAGCATACTTTCAGGCATAGATAAAATATTTTTATTTTCTGATTGAATTGAATTTTCTTTTGTTTGACAATCATTAGTTGTTGTCAATGCGGGGGAACAAGAACGAGCGCGGTTAACAGGTTTGGCGGTTAAAAACAAGTTGTCATCTATTCTTATGTTTGTTTTGTTTATATTTTTTTCGTCTACATTAACTGTAACGTATGCATTTCTGCCGTTTACACTTAACATTCGCTCACTGTTTTCGTTGAAGAGACTCATTTAAGAGTATTTGTAATTACTTTCGTTAACACTCTTGATCTTTTTTTAATAGTCAATGCAAAAAAAAGGTTCAAAAAAAGAAAAAAATATAAAGAATTTTTTTTACTTATTTGTCTTTTAGTTGTTGTTTTGATTTTTTTATTTAATAATATTATTAAAATAAAAGCGTCCTTTCGCGTAAATAATAAACAGGTGATATTTATATTTATTTTCCGATAGATACATTAAAATAACGAGTTAACTCGGAGTAAAAATAAACACGTCCGAACTGAACTATTAACATATTAGTTACTCCTGTATATAATGTAGAAGATTATGCTAAGGAAGTTAGATATAGATTAGAAGTGGCACATAAGAGGGCCCGAGAACTAATTGATAGGTATAAGTTAAAACAGAAATTAAATTATGATAAGACATTGTTAGATTATACATTTAAAATAGGAGATTTAGTTTTAGTTAAAAATGAAGCAGGTCATAAATTAGATCCACAATATAAAGGACCTTTTGAAATTAAAAATATAGATTTAAGAAATAATGTAACAATAATAGATAAGAAAAATAACAAAGAGCAAATAGTTCATAAGAATAGACTTAAGATTTTTAACAATGAATAGAATTAAAATTTTCCATTATAAAGTCTACGTAGACATATTTTAAATTACTTATAAGATATATATTTTGTAATAAAATTTAATATTAAGGTTATTGTAATCATTTGTTAAAGAATGTCCATACACTTAAAAACTGTATGAACATTCTTCCGTAAAAGGGAGGTGTAGCATAAACCATATGTCAACTATACCGACAGAATATTGAAATACAAAAGAATTAATATCATATTACAGAAACGATAAAACAGTAAACACTTTGTGTGTTGTACTAATCGTTACTTCATTTTTCTGTGATTCTTGCGTTCATTATTCTGTCCAACTGCTACATTCTCCACTTTAGGTTAAAATGCAATGTAAGGATTAATTTAGTATATAATCAATAAAATTTTAATAAATGGACACACTTTGCATTACCAACTCTGAGCTGTAATTTAGCTCGAGCAAAGTGATAAAATAAATAACTTTTTCTTTTATTCAAACAATCCTATACTACCCATTCGGATGCTGAAGTCAAGGATTCTTTTAAAGAAGTGCTGAGAAGAAATAAACAACCTGCAGAAGCAACACAAATAGCAGACATTCTTCCTGATGCATCACCGAAACGTCTCCAGAGTCAGAATTTTCTGAAGATGAAGCTATTGCCCTTATGCTGGAACTAGGACTCAGTAAAAATAAATACCATCGCCAATTGAAGTAACTAATGATGGAGCAATAGTTGAATTGCCTGCAATCCTGGAAAATACAGTTATAAGACTTCTTGCAACATTTTCGAGAAACCAAGCGAAGGAACTTAATAAATCAAATTTAACACTAATATGCAAATGGGGATGTGATGGCTTATCAACATTGCCGGAATACAAACAAGTATCTGGAACACATACAACTTCTGACTACAAAAGTGTCTTTATGGCATCACTGGTTCCACTGCGCCTAAGGAATGATTCAATTGTTGCCTCGACATCAGCCAATAGTATCAACTATGTATGGAGAAACAAAACCCCTGGATCTAAAGCTTTCTGTAGACCAATCAGATTTCAATATCTCAAAGAAAATAAGTCAGTTACAAAAGACTGGGTTGATAGCATTAATCGCTCAATAGAAAATTGAATCCCCTTTGTATTGAAATCCATGGTTACTATATTAACATACAGTTCGAGCTTCAACTAACGATGATTGATGGAAAAGTATGTAATGCAATAACGGAAAAAGATTCCGCGTGGAAATGCTTTTTATGCGGAATGAAAAAATCTGAATTTTCTAAAATTTCTGACGATACCCCAAGTACGACATCAATTAACAAAGATGTACTTCAATTCGGAATATCTCCCCTACATGCACGGATACGCTTTTTAGAACACATGCTTCACATTGCATATGATCTAAAATACAGAAGCATACCTGGAAACCAAACGAAGATGGTTAGAAATAACAAAAGAACTCATGGAAATGAGAGCAAACGAAAAACGGAGAATTCAAGAAGAGTTTAAAGAGATAACTGGCTTAAATATAGATAAACCACTTATTGGATACGGCAGTACAAATGATGGGAATACTGCAAGAAGGTTTTTTCCAAAATTACGAAATAACATCGACAATAACTGGAATTAATGAGGAACTTCTTCGAAGATGTCATGTTATACTGTCGGCAATAAACAGTAAAAATAATATAAATGGAGATAATTTTATTTATTTATTTAGATATTTATTATAATTAAAATTACAATAAATCTTATAACTAAAAGCACTAGCAACTTAGGCTATCGGCTTTAAATGGAGATAAATTTGAATCCTATGCCAAAGAAACCTTTAACCTTTTACGTTCCTTGTATGAATGGAGAGAACTTACTCCTACTGTGCACAAAGTTCTTCGACATGGTCGTGAGATTATAGAATCGAATCTTCTCCCACTAGGTGAACTAACTGAAGAGGCACAGGAAGCGAGAAATTCCGATTTTAAACACATACTGTTTTTTAATACAAGAAAGTGTTCCAGGCAGTCGCAAAACGAAGATCTCAAAAATTATCTTATGTTGTCTTCTGATCCTGTACTATCTTCAATTAGAAAGAAATGGAGCAGGGACAGAAATTTATCATATGAAAACGAAGAGCTCAAAGAAGTACTAGATCTATTCGATGTAAATGAATATATTGTTGAAATAAAATAAAAAAAAACATATTTAAAAATAAACAAATTGTGTCTAATTAATATCTGTCAGACATGCTTTCGAGAAGTTTGCTATTTAAAATCAGCAAAATCGGTCCATAAATAACAGAGATATGAGCAAAAAACCGGGACTACCTCGATTTTTGACCTATTTTTGATGTATATCTAGATTACTAAGTCATTAATATAGGCAATATGGATATCTAATGATAGATATTTCAAAGTCCATTGCAACGATGTAGATAAGGCTATAGTAAGTTGAGTCAACAATGGGTCAAAATCGGGAAAAATATTTTTTAACCCGAATTTTTTTTTTATCAAAAAATTTTTTTTGTCATACATTTCTTTCCAAAAAAATTTAAAAACTAAAAAAAAAAATTTGGAAAAAAACTTTTTTTAAAAAAAATTAAAAAAACGATTTCAAAAAAAAAAATTTTTAAAAACAATTAAAAAAAATAAATTTTTTTACCGAAAAATATTTAAAAAAATTTATTTTAAAGTATAATTTGGTGAAGGGTATATAAGATTCGCTCTCTTACTTGTTTTTTACTAAACCTAAACTGTCAGCTTTCAAACTGCTTTTATTTTGCGTATTTGGCAACACTTACAAATGGAAAACTATTTCAAATCTTGCGTGAATTGTGACACAACCTTTATATGCAAAAGGAATAGTGCAAATTTTATTTTACTGATACTAATTTTTATTACATGTACAAATGTATATGTATAACGATTACATAGAATTCAAACCGGCCCAATTACTGCTAATTTATGGTAGGACCCATATTATGGCCTACAATATAAGGATAAAAATGTTCAAATAATATATATCTAAATGAAGATTAACCTACACGAAAATAAATATTATTTGTTTTTACTGCGAAAAATGCATTATACCAACTTTTCTTTAAGGTCAGTATACGTTTGAATTCATTAGTTACATTTAATATGTAAGTATACACATTTTGCATGCAATATATGAAAAAACGTTCAAATTTTTCAAAGGCGGCAAGGTTTGTGGAGCTTCTGAGTAGTAGATATATGCTTTTTATATAAGTATTTGATATTGGTAAAAACCTTAGGACTTGTAGATTCATATTTTAATAAAATTAAAGAATTTAATTAATTTTTTGAACGTCATTTACCTTAAAAACTAAAAAAATTATAATATGGTGATTTTCCATGAAGAAAAATATAAAATTTGATTTAATGTAAAATTTTAACGGTTAAAGATATCAGATAGATCCAAATGTCCTTAAATTAATGACATTTTTTATTTTCAAATACCAAAATTCCTAAAACGGGGAAAATGTGTTCCAAAAACTGAGTTTTTTTAGAAAAGTGCCTACTGTGACGCTATTTACCGTGTGATAGTAAAACAACTTTCGAAGTATTTAAAAAACATATAGGGTTATACAAATACGGAACTTTTTCGAGGATCGGTGCTTTGCCTTTTTAGAATTTTTTATTGAAACCTAAATATTTTTTTTAAAATTGTCCAAGTTTGGAAAGGTCTGGGGGATACTGTGTCCGCTTAAGTGAGCCCAATTTTACTTTACATGCTTTTGCATTAAGTTTTCTTTCCGGAACATATAAAAATTGTATATAGTCCCAAAGAAAATTTGTTTCTACAAAAGAAAAAATATAGGGACTTTTTTAGGAAAAATCGTAAAAAATTAGGCCCATTTTACATGTTCCAACTTTGGATGCGTGTAATTTTTTACACGGACGAGATAACTGTTACCATTTAGAATTATATTGCCAATATAGCTGATATTTTGAAAAAAAATTCGACCCTCCGTAGGCCCGCCATATCTAAAAAACAAAAAAAAAATCGAGCAAAATTAAAAAAAAAAATAAATAAACCTAAATATCTCTTCAACTGAAGAAGATAACCTACACATGTAAGCGTATTTTTTGTAGATCTTCTCAAGGACTATTTATATTTTAAATTTCAGCTCATTCGGATCATAAATGAATTTTTGGGGATTTTTTTAAAAATTTTGAGACCCGAGGTGACCAACTTTGAGGGGGCACAAACTGGCCCGTATTGCCCCTAGGAAGCTGAACAAATGTAATTCAACACCTCAGCTCTAACCATGTGATATTTTGTAATAATATCTCCAATAGTTCCCGAGATACCGAATTATTTCCAAAAAAAAAAGTTTCTAAACCACTGTGCATCGTTGGAAGAACTAAAAAAATTAAAACTTTTGGTTGCATATGAACGTGTCAAACATGTGTGGAAAAATTAATGTAGTTTTGTTTCCATATTTGGACGCTCTAAAAACCGTTACAAAATAAAAGAGTTGCATGTATTATAGTGTTAGATGTGATATTTTAACTTATATTAGTACATTATAAAACAGCACTTTGTTGTCTCATGAGGTGGCATAGTGGATGTGTGTATGACTGCGGTGCATTGGGTGCAGGTTCTAGTCCCGGTAGGACTTTTATATTTTTTCGATATTTTTTTTTCTTATTAATATTAATTCATATTTTAACATTTAAGCAGCCCGGAAAAAAATAATTCATTGGGATATGTAAACAAATATATCAATCAAATTTAAATAAAAATTAAATTAATTCACAAAAAATATTTCTTTATGAAGTTTTTTTTTTTTAAATCACTTTAGAAATATATAAAATGACTCTTGCCCTTTTTGTATGATGAAAGTTAAAAAAAATTTTAAAAAATCTAACTCTGATACAAAATAACACTTTTTGTCAGAACTTGAAAAGCAATCTAATGGGGGTTATAGGCCTAGGTGAGGACATACTAAAACCGTTTTCAAATATTTTGAAACACCCTCAAAATTTTGAAATGTTTTGAAAAAACTTTTTTAGGCTAGAGGTCGTAGTACTTTAATTTAAACAGTTATGGATATGTAAAGAATTAAGCTTTCATAAAATGTATACATAAAATGTATATTCCTTTCAATACAGGAGCATCGAGAAAAATTATGTAAGTTTTTTTTTTAAAAAGTTTCGCTTTATTTTTTTCGTAATTTTTTAAATTTAATAATAGTTGTTTTAATTTTTTTCTATATGTATATTCAAAAGCTATTTCGAAAAAAGTTCGAAAAATTTTACATTGTTAATTAAAAACTGTCCGAATATTTTTTTGTATTGTTTTTTATACGACTTGTATAATATAAACTATGTTTTGTTAAGAACTAAATTTCCTTTATACATTGCACAGTGGGGCAGAATCGAAATTTTTTGGAAATAAATCTGGCATTTCTAAACGGCTGGTCCGATCGGGTACCTGCGACATGTAAAATTTTTAAACACCTGCCATTTTTTTGTTTCCAATCCGATTTCAAAGAATTTTATATTTTTGGAAAGCGCTCGGCTAGATCGCTTGCGTGTGCTATTTATCTCTTATAATTTTCTAGTTATAGGCATTTCAAAATTGAAAGTTTAAAATTTTGCCATACCTTGGTCCGCTTTTTTAAAAATATAGGGCGCACTTTTGGACCGAATGGACTCGAAAAGACAACTAAATTACCAACAACATACAAAAGATTTCAGAGCAATGTCAATTACGAATCCAAAAATAACAGATTTTCAATTTAAAAATTCAAAAAATAGTATATTTTTGCTGTTTTTTTGACAAAAAGGTTAACTCTTTTTTATTAAAAAACTACTTTCTTTAAGACCATAGACCACAGTTTTATGTTTTTCTATAAAGTTTCTTTACGGAGAACATTTTGGTATAAAAAACATGTCCTATTTTTCGAACATGTCGGCCCTACGCCCTTTGGAAATTGACCTATTTATTATCAAAATTTCAACTTTGGGCCACATGTTCTAAAATCCCAAAGCTGGGATTCCCTATTTATCCCTAAAGTATTTTCCCAACCCCGAAGGAAATGTGGACCCTATAGACAAAATTGTAAAAATACCATTTTTGGGATTTTCGCTTCAATTTTTATGAATTGCGGGATTCCATTTGACCTTTTGACAAGTTTTTTTACACCTTTTTATTTAGAATGAGAAACTTAAAAAACGCTGAAAATTTCATTGAGTTTCGTTAATAAATAAAGATTTTATTACATATTCATTGAGTTTCTAAAACTAAAATTTATATCAAAATTTTAATAGGATTGCAAATATTAGGAACAATTTGATCCATATTTTTTCCGACCTATTTTTTTTTGTTAATTTTTGGTCTTACAAAAAAAATTTCAAGTCAATATCTCAATTAGATTCAAAAATATGCCACTTTAAAACTCCGTCCTTCAAAAATATTGAACGTTTTAATAATCGATATTGCTCTGAAATCTTTTGTATGTTATTGGTAATTTAGTTGTCTAACTAACAAAAGGTTAGACATCCAAGGTATGGCAAAATTTTAAAATTTAAATTTTGAAATGCCTATAACTAGAAAATTATAAGAGATAAATAGCACACGAAAATTCTTTGAAATCGGATGGGAAACAAAAAAATGGCACTACTTTGAGCCCCCATAGCGCCGCCCCTGGCCGCATGTGATAGTCATCACCATTACCTACATTTCCTATATAGTGGTTACACATGCCTCTGCCCCATTTGCCAAAATCCCTCATAGAACTCCAAAATTCTCAATGTTAAAACATTTGTCAAAAATCTCACAAGTTCAATTCGGGAATTCCATAAACATGGTGATAGCCATCATCATTACCTACATTCCCCGTATAGTGGTTATGCATGCCTCTGCCTTATTTGGCCACATTGGCCAAAATCCCTCATAGAACTCCAAATTCTCAATGTGAATTTTAAAACATTTGTCAAAAATTTCACAAATTCAATTCGGGAATTCCATTAACAGCATGTGATAGCCATCGCCATTCCCTACATAGTGGTTATGCATGCATCTGCCTTGTTTGGCCAAGAACTCTATCAGAAATTGTAACTTTGTCCAAAATTCTTCTAAGAGCTCCAAAAATGCATGTAATTTTAAAATATTATATTACTTTTAATAACCATTAAAATTTCTAAAATAAATTAAAATTATATATTTTAGTGATAACTTCTACTTAAATGTGTTTTTTCAGTGTTAAATATGTATGTCGTTACGTCATAACATATTTAACTTTATACTTAAATATGTTTTTTCTAAGTCGTTACGTTAAAAACATATTTATCTCGGCATATTTATCTTCACCAGTGTTGCCAATTCATGGTGAACAAAAATGGCTAAATACTTAGAAAAAAAAGGCTAAAAGGGGCTAAAAAGTGGCTAAAAAAGAGCTAACATTTGTAATTAAAAAAATACATACATTTGACACAAAAAACAACTTAGAATGTTATATTTGGCTATGCCGAATAGAAAACCAAAAATGTATGAATATAACACATGTTCAAACGCAAGAAAATAAGAATATTTATTCCTGTATGTTGATCCTTAACTTTAAAAATAACGTAATATGGGGCTACACGTATATCATATGCCGATGTTTTTAAAGCCTCGTATTTGTCACCTGGCCTGCAAAATGCTCCTAGGCAAATTTTTTTATATGAAAGACAAATTATGTAGAAAGTAATCCTTTGTGATAACTTCGATGGAGAATATTTTGATAAGTGAATATGGCAAATATGCCTCTCATGTAATGCAGAAAAAAATATTCTAAAAATTATACACGTCGCCGGACAGAATTGATTTTCATTGGCAAAAACATAAATTTTGCCACTAGTTAGTAAACATATCAAAATTAAGATAGCCAAAATATGTAAACATAAATATTTAATTTAATTTTGGAAAAAAGTTAATTTTCTATATTTGATCAGATAAAAATGATCATAGCTAAATTATTATCGATAATGAACTGAATTTTTCTTTCTAAATTGGTTGGATTGTAGTCTTTGAAAACGGTATACTACATGGCATGTGTTATAAAATATTTGTTAAATTATTTATCGCCCAGATAAAGTTAAAAGTATTGTCTTTAACCCTATATATGATTTTATAATCGCCCGGACCCGAGCGTAAAACATTAACATATTTATTAACAATTTTTATTCAAATAACGTCCATTTTCTCTATATTAGTTATGACATTTTTTTAATGTATGGAAGGCCCAACAATTTGTATGTGCTTAAATTGTTTACTGGTTCAACATTTTTTTTTACTAATTTTCAACAGCAAAAGTAAATAAATTAGAGTAAATAAATAATTTTCATTAGAGTAAATATATATGGCTAAATGAAAATAAAAAAGGCTAAAAAAATGGCTAAAGGCTAAATTTTTTTGTGGCTAAACAAGATTGAAAAGGGCTAAATTTAGGCCAAAAAGGGCTAAATTGGCAACACTGTTCTTCACTCACATTAATTTACATGCTTCGTACTACAGCTAGACGGACAAATATTTTTTTAAATCCATAAGAATCAATAATATTTTGACTTTTTGTGATTTGGATAGCAATTCTGATAATTTCAAATATCCCTTGTTTTTAAGTCTAAGTTCTAACTTTTAATCAGATGAATAACATACTTTAATAATGAATAATAATTTAGTCTGACTTTGTTATCATACTCAAAAACTGACGTTTTCTTAGTCTAATAAATAAATATACATCAAGAAGTACTATACTTATATGTAAAATTGTTTAATATAAATAGCACATATTAAGTCATACTTAATCTGTGGGGATCTACAATCACTCGATTATTCAAAATTATTATCGACAAATCTGAACTGATTTTTTCTCCTTAACAAAAATAAAAAAGATGACTGACATACGCCTTATATTTATTAATTTTGTCCTTACTATATTTTTTCGCACATAACGGTTGTACATTTTTTTAATAACTATAGTTAGATTGCTATTTTCAACACTATTTTAATTTCACTAATGGGGAATTGGGAAAAACATTCAGCCCAATTACGAAAAAAAAATCCCCGGGAGTTTCTCAATTTTCCTATTCAAATTCTATGTTAAAAAACAAAAAGGAATAAAACTCCCGGGGAATTTTTTTTCATAATTGGGCTGATTATGTTTGAAAATAAAATTAGTAAGGTGTTCACGGTTTCCTGGTTATTAGGTTATCTGGTTTATTAAAAATAACATTAAAACGAACCTATTTCTTCGTTTGTGGACATGGCTTGATCGACTCCGCCATCTAGAATGATCCAGAATATATATACTTTATAGGGTCCGAAAATTATATTGTGGAAATTAGAAACGGAATGACAAAGGGTATAAAAATGGGCAAATTGAGAAAACTTAACTGATTATTGGTTTGGTTTGATTAGTTTGTTTTTTAGACTTTACTACTTAGAAAGTAAGTTATTAAAAAATACATTACTTGTATCTTTGTAAGCGAAGTTTTTGCTGGGTAATGCACACCTTTGAGCATTGTTGAATATAATCCTATAACTACGTTTCCTCATTTCCTCCAACCACACCGTACAACCGTGAGGGAGAGATAAACTAATGCGTCAATGACTTCACGTCATTAATTACTTCGGCTCTGGATCATTCAAGGATCGAGATCTCTAGAAAGCCAAAAATGCATATTTCCAATTCAGATATTGAACGATTGCTTCTCGAAAAGAGGAAGCTTAGAAGAGAGTGGCAACAAAATAGATCACCAGCTGCAAAGCAGAGGCTGTCCATCTCTGCTAGAAAACTGAAGAGAGCCCTTTGTTTAGAAGAGGATCGCAGAAACAGAAGATACATTGAGAGTTTGACGAATACTAAACATACGAATTTTTCTCTTTGGCCACACGTAACATCGAACCACCGGTAGAGGGAAAAACTCCGTTGAGAAAAGATGACGGTAATTGGGCAAGAAATGCTAAGGACAAAGCAGTAATTTTTGCCGAGTACCTACGTAATGTATTTAAGCCAAATCCACCCAACTATGATTTTGTACTGGAAAATCCTCCTGTTAATGAGACAGCGAATGATCATATCAGAGTAAGTCCCGAGGACGTCCGGAAACTTATCAAAAATAACATAAATACAAAAAAATCTCCGGGATATGACAAAATTACGCCAAACATAATTAAAAACCTACTGAATATAGCTATAATCGTGATATCTGTATTGTTTTTTGCCATCATTAGACTAGGCGTTTTCTCGACAAATTGGAAAATTGATCAGATCATAATCCGAATTCTTAGGACAACTTTAAAATGAAATAAGTCCCCAAACGCGGTGAAGGTGATCAAAAACAATGTTTTTATTTACTTTTGACAAAATAAAATAAATATTTTTGTTAATAATTGTATAGTTTCCTGAACTGTAATCCAACAACATTGATAGTTGAAATTTTGGAAAGCATTTGAAATAACATCTGTCATTAGCTTCATATCGTATTGACTGCATATTTTGAGTCGTTTTCACGGAATAAAACAATGTTTGGAGCTATCTCCTTTTGAGTTGAAATCTATTTTAAGACTTTTGGATGAAAAAAAAGGCGGCATGAAATAACCCCCCACGAAATAACACCCCAAAAATAAAATGAAATAACCCACAAAATTTGGGGCCTTATTTCATATGCAATAAAACCCCAGTTTTGAAAATGAAATAAGACCCCAACGAAATGAAATAATTCCCCAAACTGAAATGAAATAACACCCCAACATTGGGGTCTTATTTCATATGAAATGGAACCCCAATTTTTAAAATGAAATAAGTCCCCAAACACAGTGTAGGTGAGCAAAAACCATTTGGGATTTCAAACGGTCTGCTATAAGCTCATATTTTCATAATGTCCGATAGTTTAAACACATTTTTGTTGTTTTTCAAATAAAAAAGTTTTAATCTAATAAGACTTTTATAACTATTTTTATTGTTTTATCATAAAATAACACTTTTTGTTTGACATTATATTAGGACATTATCCAACAAATGAGCTTGTAGCTTTCTCATTTTGTGTTGAAATCTCTTTTAAGACTTTTGGATGAAATAAAAACTATATCTGTTTGAACACGAAATATATTTGGATTTAATGAGATTTGTTAAAATATTGATTTGTAGATATATTTTGAATTAATGTAATTGTGTAAAAAATAAAAAATCGCGAGATTTTTTATTTTTTACACAACTTTTCGGCTGCGGCGCTTGATTACAAAACATTACAGTAATTTACAAAACAATATTTCAACTAAACTTGTTTTAAGTTAAACCTTATAGCTCTTACTAAAAAAGTTAGAGCAGACTAAATATACAAATTTCCTATGAAAAAGTAGACCTTTTTTAAAATTAAAATCTTTTTATTTTTTATTTATTTAAATATGAGAAAATAAATAGAATTGCTTTCTCGGAAAATATTTTAAAACAACTTTAGAAATTTAGAAAAAAATATTTTTCAACTCCCTAACATACAACAATATACAATATCTTATTAAGCTCATTGCAGGGGTATCGCCTCAAAATATTCCTGCAAGATCTTCGCATTCGTCCTTAATTATATTAAGAGCCTTTAACTCCTAATACAATTCTTCTTCTTTCTTGAGGTTGTGCTCAACATAATTCCTGGCAAATAAGCAGTTACCAGCTGTTAGCACACTTACTCTTGTCTTATAAGTTTTATTCCTGTATTTACTTGTACTATTGAATACCAACTTTTTGACATTCTGAACTAAAAAAAAGTGATTCTGAACCCAGCTTCAATTTCAATTTCAAAATTAAAATTTATTCTTTACAACTTTTTTTGCACTGTGAAATTGTTAATATATCGGGACATAATTTACAGATTTTTCGTTTTCTTTATAAATTAAAAAATGAAATTATCCCTCAAAATTTATATTGGGGACTTATTTCATATTGATTTTTTGGGGTATTATTTCATATGAAATAATCCCCCAATTAAAAAAATTAAATAATACCCCAAAAAATGAAATAACACCCCAAAAACCTTTGTTGCTGCTCTCTGTACTAATTTTTGGGGGGTTATTTCATTTTATTTTTGGGGGATTATTTCGTGGGGGGTTATTTCATGCCGCCGAAAAAAAACTATATTTGAATATAAATATTAGAGTGACAGCCGATTTTTTTTTTTAGATTTCAAAGAGTGCCGGTTGGAATATTGTGACACCTGGACGCGCATCGAGGTCAAAGTTCAGATATATGCAAAATTTTAGTGTTAATATGGAATAAATAGGTGAAACTCGTTAACTTTCTGCATTGTTTTCTAGAAATATGTAGATTTATTTATATTAATGTATATTACATTAAAAAAAAATTTTGGAAATTAACCCTGTATCTCCTTTGGTTCAAAATTACCCAAAAACTGTATTATCGCCAAAATTATAGAAAAAGGCAAATTTTTCAGTTTTTGAAAAAATTTTGCTACTAAATAAATACTTTTGCAATTGAATGCAAAAGAATCGAAATATGTACGTAATTATCGTTGTAATGAGATATAAATGACAAAATTTGATTAAAAAATTTTAAAGTTATTACAAATTCGCCAGACCATTAACATATTTCAGGCCACTTGAACAAAAAATTTAGGAAAAAAATTAAGATATTTCGAGAAAAATTAAAATAAAAGCTCATTTTTACTTAAAATATGTCCATATTTACTTGTATATGAGTTTTTGTCTTCGTAGGATACCGTTAACCTATTCGCAGGTATGGCCAAAAAAATAATTTTTTTAACGGCTGTTTCAAAACTCCATTTTAAAATTTTTAAAAATTTTGTTAAACAAATTTCAGATTTTTTCGATCATCACATTGGGGTTTATTGAGATCAAAATAGGGAATTTTCCTTAAGTTGCATTAAAATCGGCCCAAAAATATATAACATTTCGCTATCTTTTCATTAGAAATTCCAAATATTGAAAAATTTGACCTTTGACCTTCACGATTTAAAGGTTAACGTTTTCTGATTTTAGTAAAACTTTCAGACCATATTTAAAATTACCGGGATTAAATACTATGAATAAGTTTTACTTAAAATTTATAACAGTAAGGAAATTGGGCTCATTCGCCTAAATATGGACAAATAATTAGTTTTTCTTGAAAATCGCAAAATTTGAATCGCATGTACGGAAAAACTGTAAGAGATATTGACATAATTTTTTCATATTTTTATTCCCTATTTTAATCTCAATAAACCCCAATGTGATGATCGAAAAAATCTGAAATTTGTTTAACAAAATTTTTAAAAATTTGAAAATGGAGTTTTGAAACAGCCGTTAAAAAAAAATATTTTTTTTGGCCATACCTGCGAATAGGTTAACGATATCCTAAGAAGACAAAAATTCATATACAAGTAAATATGGACATATTTTAAGTAAAAATGAGCTTTTATTTTAATTTTTCTCGAAATATCTTAATTTGTTTCCTAAATTTTTTGTTCAAGTGGCCTGAAACACGTTAATGGTCTGGCGAATTTGTAGTAACTTTAAAATTTTTTAATCAAATTTTGTCATTTATATCTCATTACAACGATAATTACGTACATATTTCGATTCTTTCAATTACAAAAGTATTTATTTAGTAGCAAAATTTTTTCAAAAACTGAAAAATTTGCATTTTTCTCTAATTTTGGCGATAATACAGTTTTTGGGTCATTTTGAACCAAAGGAGATACAGGGTTAATTTCCAAAATTTTTTTTTTAATGTAATATTCATTAATATAAATAAATCTACATATTTCTAGAAAACAATGCAGAAAGTTAACGAGTTTCACCAATTTATTCCATATTAACAGTAAAATTTTGCATATATCTGAACTTTGACCTCGATGCGCGTCCAGAAATCGTTGCCCGATTTGGCTCAAATTTTCAGCACTTAACATTTAGGCCTAGTGTCACAATATTCCACCCGGCACTCTTCAAAATTTTAACAAAAATTTTTTTCCATACAACTGATTGTCACTCTAATAAATATATATAGATTTCTTGAAATAGTTATTTGTAAATATTACAGTAATTTAGAAATCAATATTTCAACTTAACTTGTTTTTAGTAAAAGATTATAGCTCTTATTAAAAAATTTAAGGTAGGCTAAATATACAAATTTCCTATGACAAAAATCTTTTTACTTTTTGTCTTAAAAATGTGTAAGTGTCATTTTACGGTATGAAGATCTTATTAAACTCATTGCAGAGGTATCGCCTCATAATGTTTCTGCAAGATCTTCGCAGTCGTCCATTAAGCATTAAGAGCCTTTAACTCCTAATACAATTCACTCAGAAAATTTGTTTTGCATTGCCGGCTTTCGGCCGGGTGCTAAGGTTTTCTCCTCTGGGATGTGTCAAAAACTGGCTTCACTCACAAAATTTGTTTTGCATTGCCGGCCTTCGGCCGTGCGCTAAGGTTTCCTCCTCTGGGGTGTATTAAAAACTGACTTCTCTCAGAAAAGTTTTTTGCATTGCCGGCCTTCGGCCGGGCGCTAAGGTTTTCTCCTCCGGGGTGTATCAAAATCTGGCTTCGATCAGAAAAGATTTCTTTCATTGCAGAAAGGTTTTATAATATTTCAGAAAGCCGATTTTCATTTCGCACCAGATTAAGAAATCGTTGCAACCTGACAAAGACCGACGATGTAGAAATAATCTTTTCTGCGTTTGCATCACATCCCATAAACAGGATAGCACCTTTTCTTTTTGCATACTCCGTCAGCTCCAGCAACACATTACCAGGTGGATCTGGTGCTTCATTCGTCATATACACCGATGCCAATGTTAGCGTACGCTCACCTCTGGTTTCGCTGTTAACAACAGTGATGTCACCGCACCTGAAATAATCTCACCTCGTCCTCAGTGGACGGGATATACAACATTCTTGGATCAGGGCCACGTTAGTCTAGGATCGTGTGGATCGAATACCGGAACCTGATAGTGCCAAACCCAAACTCACCTTATTCAAGATTTCCTTGCACACCATTGACACCACAGACTTCCATTGGTCTGTAGGGAGATTACCATTCTGTTTGGTCACTATTGCCAGTATGGTTTCCACCGGTCTTACGGGGGCTGGAATACACACTGTCACTATTGACTTTAGTGGTAGCTCCGAGGCGTGTATAACTTCCAGTTTTAAGACCTGTTTTCCCAAATATGGTTTTTAAAAATTCAAAAGAATTTTTATTACCACATTTGATAATCTTTATTCCCTTAGCCCAGTCAGTACCTTTGAAGGATACATCCTCCGAGTCACCACTATATATGGCGATCTCATCCAAGAGTCTGCTTTCAATAAGTTGCCATTGATCGGTACTGATCTTTCCATCCCACTATAGGTCAAATGAGCACTTTTTCTGTGCAAAATTAATAACGACTACAAAATCATGGTATTCAAACCAAAACCTGAAAGAATTTCATAAGTAAGAATAACGCTATTAAAAAAATGGAATTTAACCTACTAACGAATTAACCCATTTGCAACCATTAATGCAAATATATTACATTGTATTCATTAATTTTTTTTATGAACATTTAGTAATTGCATAAATTTAAATCAAAAATGTCCTCTTCACTTTCATTAATATTATCGTCTTGGTGAAATTCTTTCATGCATTTACTGCAACATAATAGTTCCACACTTCCACCTGAAGTAATTGTAATGTAATATATTTGCATTAATGGTTGCAAATGGGTTAATTCGTTAGTAGGTTAAATTCCATTTTTTTAATAGCGTTATTCTTACTTATGAAATTCTTTCAGGTTTTGGTTTGAATACCATGATTTTGTAGTCGTTATTAATTTTGCACAGAAAAAGTGCTCATTTGACCTATAGTGGGATGGAAAGATCAGTACCGATCAATGGCAACTTATTGAAAGCAGACTCTTGGATGAGATCGCCATATATAGTGGTGACTCGGAGGATGTATCCTTCAAAGGTACTGACTGGGCTAAGGGAATAAAGATTATCAAATGTGGTAATAAAAATTCTTTTGAATTTTTAAAAACCATATTTGGGAAAACAGGTCTTAAAACTGGAAGTTATACTCGCCTCGGAGCTACCACTAAAGTCAATAGTGACAGTGTGTATTCCACCCCCCGTAAGACCGGTGGAAACCATACTGGCAATAGTGACCAAACAGAATGGTAATCTCCCTACAGACCAATGGAAGTCTGTGGTGTCAATGGTGTGCAAGGAAATCTTGAATAAGGTGAGTTTGGGTTTGGCACTATCAGGTTCCGGTATTCGATCCACACGATCCTAGACTAACGTGGCCCTGATCCAAGAATGTTGTATATCCCGCCCACTGAGGACAAGGTGAGATTATTTCAGGTGCGGTGACATCACTGTTGTTAACAGCGAAACCAGAGGTGAGCGTACGCTAACATTGGCATCGGTGTATATGACGAATGAAGCACCAGATCCACCTGGTAATGTGTTGCTGGAGCTGACGGAGTATGCAAAAAGAAAAGGTGCTATCCTGTTTATGGGATGTGATGCAAACGCAGAAAAGATTATTTTTACATCGTCGGTCTTTGTCAGGTTGCAACGATTTCTTAATCTGGTGCGAAATGAAAATCGGCTTTCTGAAATATTATAAAACCTTTCTGCAATGAAAGAAATCTTTTCTGATCGAAGCCAGATTTTGATACACCCCGGAGGAGAAAAAAGATCTTCATACCGTAAAATGACACTTAAACATTTTTAAGACAAAAAGTAAAAAGATTTTTGTCATAGGAAATTTGTATATTTAGCCTACCTTAAATTTTTTAATAAGAGCTATAATCTTTTACTAAAAACAAGTTAAGTTGAAATATTGATTTCTAAATTAGTGTAATATTTACAAATAACTATTTCAAGAAATCTCATATATATTTATTAGAGTGACAATCAGTTGTATGGAAAAAAATTTTTGTTAAAATTTTGAAGAGTGCCGGGTGGAATATTGTGACACTAGGCCTAAATGTTAAGTGCTGAAAATTTGAGCCAAATCGGGCAACGATTTCTGGACGCGCATCGATGTCAAAGTTCAGATATTTGCAAAATTTTACTGTTAATATGGAATAAATATGTAGATTTATTTATATTAATGAATATTACATTAAAAAAAAAATTTTGGAAATTAACCCTGTATCTCCTTTGGTTCAAAATGACCCAAAAACTGTATTATCGCCAAAATTAGAGAAAAATGCAAATTTTTCAGTTTTTGAAAAAATTTTGCTACTAAATAAATACTTTTGTAATTGAAAGAATCGAAATATGTACGTAATTATCGTTGTAATGAGATATAAATGACAAAATTTGATTAAAAAATTTTAAAGTTACTACAAATTCGCCAGACCATTAACGTGTCTCAGGCCACTTGAACAAAAAATTTAGGAAACAAATTAAGATATTTCGAGAAAAATTAAAATAAAAGCTCATTTTTACTTAAAATATGTCCATATTTACTTGTATATGAATTTTTGTCTTCTTAGGATATCGTTAACCTATTCGCAGGTATGGCCAAAAAAAATATTTTTTTTTAACGGCTGTTTCAAAACTCCATTTTCAAATTTTTAAAAATTTTGTTAAACAAATTTCAGATTTTTTCGATCATCACATTGGGGTTTATTGAGATTAAAATAGGGAATAAAAATATGAAAAAATTATGTCAATATCTCTTACAGTTTTTCCGTACTTGCGATTTAAATTTTGCGATTTTCAAGAAAAACTAATTATTTGTCCATATTTAGGCGAATGAGCCCAATTTCCTTACTGTTATAAATTTTAAGTAAAACTTATTCATAGTATTTAATCCCGGTAATTTAAATATGGTCTGAAAGTTTTACTAAAATCAGAAAACGTTAACCTTTAAATCGTGAAGGTCAAAGGTCAAATTTTTCAATATTTGGAATTTCTAATGAAAAGATAGCGAAATGTTATATATTTTTGGGCCGATTTTAATGCAACTTAAGGAAAATTCCCTATTTTGATCTCAATAAACCCCAATGTGATGATCGAAAAAATCTGAAATTTGTTTAACAAAATTTTTAAAAATTTTAAAATAGAGTTTTGAAACATCCGTTAAAAAAATTATTTTTTTGACCATACCTGCGAATAGGTTAACGGTATCCTACGAAGACAAAAACTCATATACAAGTAAATATGGACATATTTTAAGTAAAAATGAGCTTTTAATTTAATTTTTCTCGAAATATCTTAATTTTTTTCCTAAATTTTTTGTTCAAGTGGCCTGAAACACGTTAATGGTCTGGCGAATTTGTAATAACTTTAAAATTTTTTAATCAAATTTCGTCATTTATATCTCATTACAACGATAATTACGTACATATTTCGATTCTTTTGCATTCAATTGCAAAAGTATTTATTTAGTAGCAAAATTTTTTCAAAAACTGAAAAATTTGCCTTTTTCTATAATTTTGGCGATAATACAGTTTTTGGGTAATTTTGAACCAAAGGAGATACAGGGTTAATTTCCAAAATTTTTTTTTAATGTAATATTCATTAATATAAATAAATCTACATATTTCTAGAAAACAATGCAGAAAGTTAACGAGTTTCACCTATTTATTCCATATTAACACTAAAATTTTGCATATATCTGAACTTTGACCTCGATGCGCGTCCAGGTGTCACAATATTCCAACCGGCACTCTTTGAAATCTAAAAAAAAAATCGGCTGTCACTCTAATATTTATATTCAAATATAGTTTTTTTTTCGGCGGCATGAAATAACCCCCCACGAAATAATCCCCCAAAAATAAAATGAAATAACCCCCCAAAAATTAGTACAGAGAGCAACAACAAAGATTTTTGGGGTGTTATTTCATTTTTTGGGGTATTATTTAATTTTTTTAATTGGGGGATTATTTCATATGAAATAATACCCCAAAAAATCAATATGAAATAAGTCCCCAATATAAATTTTGAGGGATAATTTCATTTTTTAATTTATAAAGAAAACGAAAAATCTGTAAATTATGTCCCGATATATTAACAATTTCGCAGTGCAAAAAAAGTTGTAAAGAATAAATTTTAATTTTGAAATTGAAATTGAAGCTGGGTTCAGAATCACTTTTTTTAGTTCAGAATGTCAAAAAGTTGGTATTCAATAGTACAAGTAAATACAGGAATAAAACTTACAAGACAAGAGTAAGTGTGCTAACAGCTGGTAACTGCTTATTTGCCAGGAATTATGTTGAGCACAACCTCAAGAACGAAGAAGAATTGTATTAGGAGTTAAAGGCTCTTAATATAATTAAGGACGAATGCGAAGATCTTGCAGGAATATTTTGAGGCGATACCCCTGCAATGAGCTTAATAAGATATTGTATATTGTTGTATGTTAGGGAGTTGAAAAATATTTTTTTCTAAATTTCTAAAGTTGTTTTAAAATATTTTCCGAGAAAGCAATTCTATTTATTTTCTCATATTTAAATAAATAAAAAATAAAAAGATTTTAATTTTAAAAAAGGTCTACTTTTTCATAAGAAATTTGTATATTTAGTCTGCTCTAACTTTTTTAGTAAGAGCTATAAGGTTTAACTTAAAACAAGTTTAGTTGAAATATTGTTTTGTAAATTACTGTAATGTTTTGTAATCAAGCGCCGCAGCCGAAAAGTTGTGTAAAAAATAAAAAATCTCGCGATTTTTTATTTTTTACACAATTACATTAATTCAAAATATATCTACAAATCAATATTTTAACAAATCTCATTAAATCCAAATATATTTCGTATTCAAACAGATATAGTTTTTATTTCATCCAAAAGTCTTAAAAGAGATTTCAACACAAAATGAGAAAGCTACAAGCTCATTTGTTGGATAATGTCCTAATATAATGTCAAACAAAAAGTGTTATTTTATGATAAAACAATAAAAATAGTTATAAAAGTCTTATTAGATTAAAACTTTTTTATTTGAAAAACAACAAAAATGTGTTTAAACTATCGGACATTATGAAAATATGAGCTTATAGCAGACCGTTTGAAACCCCAAATGGTTTTTGATCACCTACACTGTGTTTGGGGACTTATTTCATTTTAAAAATTGGGGTTCCATTTCATATGAAATAAGACCCCAATGTTGGGGTGTTATTTCATTTCAGTTTGGGGAATTATTTCATTTCGTTGGGGTCTTATTTCATTTTCAAAACTGGGGTTTTATTGCATATGAAATAAGGCCCCAAATTTTGGGGGGTTATTTCATTTTATTTTTGGGGTGTTATTTCGTGGGGGGTTATTTCATGCCGCCTTTTTTTTCATCCAAAAGTCTTAAAAGAGATTTCAACACAAAAGGAGATAGCTCCAAACATTGTTTTATTCCGTGAAAACGTCTCAAAATATGCAGTCAATACGATATGAAGCTAATGACAGATGTTATTTCAAATGCTTTCCAAAATTTCAACTATCAATGTTGTTGGATTACAGTTCAGGAAACTATACAATTATTAACAAAAATATTTATTTTATTTTGTCAAAAGTAAATAAAAACATTGTTTTTGATCACCTTCACCGCGTTTGGGGACTTATTTCATTTTAAAATTGTCCTAAGAATTCGGATTATGATCTGATCAATTTTCCAATTTGTCGAGAAAACGCCTAGTCTAATGATGGCAAAAAACAATACAGATATCACGATTATAGCTATATTCAGTAGGTTTTTAATTATGGATGGCGTAATTTTGTCATATCCCGGAGATTTTTTTGTATTTATGTTATTTTTGATAAGTTTCCGGACGTCCTCGGGACTTACTCTGATATGATCATTCGCTGTCTCATTAACAGGAGGATTTTCCAGTACAAAATCATAGTTGGGTGGATTTGGCTTAAATACATTACGTAGGTACTCGGCAAAAATTACTGCTTTGTCCTTAGCATTTCTTGCCCAATTACCGTCAGCTTTTCTCAACGGAGTTTTTCCCTCTACCGGTGGTTTGATGTTACGTGTGGCCAAAGAGAAAAATTCGTATGTTTAGTATTCGTCAAACTCTCAATGTATCTTCTGTTTCTGCGATCCTCTTCTAAACAAAGGGCTCTTCAGTTTTCTAGCAGAGATGGACAGCCTCTGCTTTGCAGCTGGTGATCTATTTTGTTGCCACTCTCTTCTAAGCTTCCTCTTTTCGAGAAGCAATCGTTCAATATCTGAATTGGAAATATGCATTTTTGGCTTTCTAGAGATCTCGATCCTTGAATGATCCAGAGCCGAAGTAATTAATGACGTGAAGTCATTGACGCATTAGTTTATCTCTCCCTCACGGTTGTACGGTGTGGTTGGAGGAAATGAGGAAACGTAGTTATAGGATTGTATTCAACAAAGCTCAAAGGTGTGCATTACCCAGCAAAAACTTCGCTTACAAAGATACAAGTAATGTATTTTTTAATAACTTACTTTCTAAGTAGTAAAGTCTAAAAAAACAAACTAATCAAACCAAACCAATAATCAGTTAAGTTTTCTCAATTTGCCCATTTTTATACCCTTTGTCATTCCGTTTCTAATTTCCACAATATAATTTTCGGACCCTATAAAGTATATATATTCTGGATCATTCTAGATGGCGGAGTCGATCAATCCATGTCCACAAACGAAGAAATAGGTTCGTTTTAATGTTATTTTTAATAAACCAGATAACCTAATAACCAGGAAACTAATTTTATTTTCAAACATAATCAGCCCAATTATGAAAAAAATTCCCCGGGAGTTTTATTCCTTTTTGTTTTTTAACATAGAATTTGAATAGGAAAATTGAGAAACTCCCGGGGATTTTTTTTTCGTAATTGAGCTGAATGTTTTTCCCAATTCCCCATTAGTGAAATTAAAATAGTGTTGAAAATAGCAATCTAACTATAGTTATTAAAAAAATGTACAACCGTTATGTGCGAAAAAATATAGTAAGGACAAAATTAATAAATATAAGGCGTATGTCAGTCATCTTTTTTATTTTTGTTAAGGAGAAAAAATCAGTTCAGATATTTCGATAATAATTTTGAATAATCGAGTGATTGTAGATCCCCACAGATTAAGTATGACTTAATCTGTGCTATTTATATTAAACAATTTTACATATAAGTATAGTACTTCTTGATGTATATTTATTTATTAGACTAAGAAAACGTCAGTTTTTGAGTATGATAACAAAGTCAGACTAAATTATTATTCATTATTAAAGTATGTTATTCATCTGATTAAAAGTTAGAACTTAGACTTAAAAACAAGGGATATTTGAAATTATCAGAATTGCTATCCAAATCACAAAAAGTCAAAATATTATTGATTCTTATGGATTTAAAAAAATATTTGTCCGTCTAGCTGTAGTACGAAGCATGTAAATTAATGTGAGTGAAGAACAGTGTTGCCAATTTAGCCCTTTTTGGCCTAAATTTAGCCCTTTTCAATCTTGTTTAGCCACAAAAAAATTTAGCCTTTAGCCATTTTTTTAGCCTTTTTTATTTTCATTTAGCCATATATATTTACTCTAATGAAAATTATTTATTTACTCTAATTTATTTACTTTTGCTGTTGAAAATTAGTAAAAAAAAATGTTGAACCAGTAAACAATTTAAGCACATACAAATTGTTGGGCCTTCCATACATTAAAAAAATGTCATAACTAATATAGAGAAAATGGACGTTATTTGAATAAAAATTGTTAATAAATATGTTAATGTTTTACGCTCGGGTCCGGGCGATTATAAAATCATATATAGGGTTAAAGACAATACTTTTAACTTTATCTGGGCGATAAATAATTTAACAAATATTTTATAACACATGCCATGTAGTATACCGTTTTCAAAGACTACAATCCAACCAATTTAGAAAGAAAAATTCAGTTCATTATCGATAATAATTTAGCTATGATCATTTTTATCTGATCAAATATAGAAAATTAACTTTTTTCCAAAATTAAATTAAATATTTATGTTTACATATTTTGGCTATCTTAATTTTGATATGTTTACTAACTAGTGGCAAAATTTATGTTTTTGCCAATGAAAATCAATTCTGTCCGGCGACGTGTATAATTTTTAGAATATTTTTTTCTGCATTACATGAGAGGCATATTTGCCATATTCACTTATCAAAATATTCTCCATCGAAGTTATCACAAAGGATTACTTTCTACATAATTTGTCTTTCATATAAAAAAATTTGCCTAGGAGCATTTTGCAGGCCAGGTGACAAATACGAGGCTTTAAAAACATCGGCATATGATATACGTGTAGCCCCATATTACGTTATTTTTAAAGTTAAGGATCAACATACAGGAATAAATATTCTTATTTTCTTGCGTTTGAACATGTGTTATATTCATACATTTTTGGTTTTCTATTCGGCATAGCCAAATATAACATTCTAAGTTGTTTTTTGTGTCAAATGTATGTATTTTTTTAATTACAAATGTTAGCTCTTTTTTAGCCACTTTTTAGCCCCTTTTAGCCTTTTTTTTCTAAGTATTTAGCCATTTTTGTTCACCATGAATTGGCAACACTGGTGAAGATAAATATGCCGAGATAAATATGTTTTTAACGTAACGACTTAGAAAAAACATATTTAAGTATAAAGTTAAATATGTTATGACGTAACGACATACACATTTAACACTGAAAAAACACATTTAAGTAGAAGTTATCACTAAAATATATAATTTTAATTTATTTTAGAAATTTTAATGGTTATTAAAAGTAATATAATATTTTAAAATTACATGCATTTTTGGAGCTCTTAGAAGAATTTTGGACAAAGTTACAATTTCTGATAGAGTTCTTGGCCAAACAAGGCAGATGCATGCATAACCACTATGTAGGGAATGGCGATGGCTATCACATGCTGTTAATGGAATTCCCGAATTGAATTTGTGAAATTTTTGACAAATGTTTTAAAATTCACATTGAGAATTTTGGAGTTCTTTGAGGGATTTTGGCCAATGTGGCCAAATAAGGCAGAGGCATGCATAACCACTATACGGGGAATGTAGGTAATGATGATGGCTATCACCATGTTTATGGAATTCCAGAATTGAACTTGTGAGATTTTTGACAAATGTTTTAAAATTCACATTGAGAATTTTGGAGTTCTATGAGGGATTTTGGCAAATGGGGCAGAGGCATGCGTAACCACTATATAGGAAATGTAGGTAATGGTGATGACTATCACATGCGGCCAGGGGCGGCGCTATGGGGGCTCAAAGTAGGGTACCTTTGACATGTAAAATTTTTAAACACGTGCCATTTTTTTGTTTCCCATCCGATTTCAAAGAATTTGCGTGTGCTATTTATCTCTTATAATTTTCTAGTTATAGGCATTTCAAAATTTAAATTTTAAAATTTTGCCATACCTTGGATGTCTAACCTTTTGTTAGTTAGACAACTAAATTACCAATAACATACAAAAGATTTCAGAGCAATATCGATTATTAAAACGTGCAATATTTTTGAAGGACGGAGTTTTAAAGTGGCATATTTTTGAATCTAATTGAGATATTGACTTGAAATTTTTTTTGTAAGACCAAAAATTAACTTATCTAAACAAAAAAATATAGCTCGGAAAAAATATGGATATTAACGAAACTCAATGAAATTTTCAGCGTTTTTTAAGTTTCTCTTTCTAAATAAAAAGGTGTAAAAAAACTTGTCAAAAGGTCAAATGGAATCCCGCAATTCATAAAAATTGAAGCGAAAATCCCAAAAATGGTATTTTTTACAATTTTGTCTATAGGGTCCACATTTCCTTCGGGGTTGGGAAAATACTTTAGGGATAAATAGGGAATCCCAGCTTTGGGATTTAATAAATAGGTCAATTTCCAAAGGGCGTAGGGCCGACATGTTCGAAAAATAGGACATGTTTTTTATACCAAAATGTTCTCCGTAAAGAAACTTTATAGAAAAACATAAAACTGTGGTCTATGGTCTTAAAGAAAGTAGTTTTTTAATAAAAAAGAGTTAACCTTTTTGTCAAAAAAACAGCAAAAATATACTATTTTTTGAATTTTTAAATTGAAAATCTGTTATTTTTGGATTCGTAATTGACATTGCTCTGAAATCTTTTGTATGTTGTTTGTAATTTAGTTGTCTAACTAACAAAAAAATTAGAGTCCATTCGGTCCAAAAGTGCGCCCTATATTTTTAAAAAAGCGGACCAAGGTATGGCAAAATTTTAAACTTTCAATTTTGAAATGCCTATAACTAGAAAATTATAAGAGATAAATAGCACACGCAAGCGATCTAGCCGAGCGCTTTCCAAAAATATAAAATTCTTTGAAATCGGATTGGAAACAAAAAATGGCACGTGTTTAAAAATTTTACATGTCGAAGGTACCCTATCCCGATCGGACCAGCCGTTTAGAAATGCCAGATTTATTTCCAAAAAATTTCGATTCTGCCCCACTGTGCAATGTATAAAGGAAATTTAGTTCTTAACAAAACATAGTTTATATTATACAAGTCGGATAAAAAAACAATACAAAAAAATATTCGGACAGTTTTTAATTAACAATGTAAAATTTTTCGAACTTTTTTCGAAATAGCTTTTGCATATACATATAGAAAAAAATTAAAACAACTATTATTAAATTTAAAAAATTACGAAAAAAATAAAGCGAAACTTTTTAAAAAAAAACTTACATAATTTTTCTCGATGCTCCTGTATTGAAAGGAATATACATTTTATGTATACATTTTATGAAAGCTTAATTCTTTACATATCCATAACTGTTTAAATTAAAGTACTACGACCTCTAGCCTAAAATAGTTTTTTCAAAACATTTCAAAATTTTGAGGGTGTTTCAAGTTCTGACAAAAAGTGTTATTTTGTATCAGAGTTAGATTTTTTAAAATTTGTTTTAACTTTCATCATACAAAAAGGGCAAGAGTCATTTTATATATTTCTAAAGTGATTTAAAAAAAAAACTTCATAAAGAAATATTTTTTGTGAATTAATTTAATTTTTATTTAAATTTGATTGATATATTTGTTTACATATCCCAATGAATTATTTTTTTCCGGGCTGCTTAAATGTTAAAATATGAATTAATATTAATAAGAAAAAAAAATATCGAAAAAATATAAAAGTCCTACCGGGACTAGAACCTGCACCCAATGCACCGCAGTCATACACACATCCACTATGCCACCTCATGAGACAACAAAGTGCTGTTTTATAATGTACTAATATAAGTTAAAATATCACATCTAACACTATAATACATGCAACTCTTTTATTTTGTAACGGTTTTTAGAGCGTCCAAATATGGAAACAAAACTACATTAATTTTTCCACACATGTTTGACACGTTCATATGCAACCAAAAGTTTTAATTTTTTTAGTTCTTCCAACGATGCACAGTGGTTTAGAAACTTTTTTTTTTTGGAAATAATTCGGTATCTCGGGAACTATTGGAGATATTATTACAAAATATCACATGGTTAGAGCTGAGGTGTTGAATTACATTTGTTCAGCTTCCTAGGGGCAATACGGGCCAGTTTGTGCCCCCTCAAAGTTGGTCACCTCGGGTCTCAAAATTTTTAAAAAAATCCCCAAAAATTCATTTATGATCCGAATGAGCTGAAATTTAAAATATAAATAGTCCTTGAGAAGATCTACAAAAAATACGCTTACATGTGTAGGTTATCTTCTTCAGTTGAAGAGATATTTAGGTTTATTTAGTTTTTTTTTTAATTTTGCTCGATTTTTTTTTTGTTTTTTAGATATGGCGGGCCTACGGAGGGTCGAATTTTTTTTTCAAAATATCAGCTATATTGGCAATAAAATTCTAAATAAAATAAAAAAAACTTGGTAACAGTTATCTCGTCCGTGTAAAAAATTACACGCATCCAAAGTTGGAACATGTAAAATGGGCCTAATTTTTTACGATTTTTCCTAAAAAAGTCCCTATATTTTTTCTTTTGTAGAAACAAATTTTCTTTGGGACTATATACAATTTTTATATGTTCCGGAAAGAAAACTTAATGCAAAAGCATGTAAAGTAAAATTGGGCTCACTTAAGCGGACACAGTATCCCCCAGACCTATCCAAACTTGGACAATTTTAAAAAAAATATTTAGGTTTCAGTAAAAAATTCTAAAAAGGCAAAGCACCGATCCTTGAAAAAGTTCCGTATTTGTATAACCCTATATGTTTTTTAAATACTTCGAAAGTTGTTTTACTATCACACGGTAACACATTTTCCCCGTTTTAGGAATTTTGGTATTTGAAAATAAAAAATGTCAAAAATTATAATGTCATTAATTTAAGGACATTTGGATCTATCTGATATCTTTAACCGTTAAAATTTTACATTAAATCAAATTTTATATTTTTCTTCATGGAAAATCACCATATTATAAT
This sequence comes from Calliphora vicina, assembly GCF_958450345.1. Taxonomy (NCBI): domain Eukaryota; kingdom Metazoa; phylum Arthropoda; class Insecta; order Diptera; family Calliphoridae; genus Calliphora; species Calliphora vicina. The sequence continues at coordinate 80,891,247 of NC_088781.1, read as the reverse complement.
TTTTTTAGTTTTTAAGGTAAATGACGTTCAAAAAATTAATTAAATTCTTTAATTTTATTAAAATATGAATCTACAAGTCCTAAGGTTTTTACCAATATCAAATACTTATATAAAAAGCATATATCTACTACTCAGAAGCTCCACAAACCTTGCCGCCTTTGAAAAATTTGAACGTTTTTTCATATATTGCATGCAAAATGTGTATACTTACATATTAAATGTAACTAATGAATTCAAACGTATACTGACCTTAAAGAAAAGTTGGTATAATGCATTTTTCGCAGTAAAAACAAATAATATTTATTTTCGTGTAGGTTAATCTTCATTTAGATATATATTATTTGAACATTTTTATCCTTATATTGTAGGCCATAATATGGGTCCTACCATAAATTAGCAGTAATTGGGCCGGTTTGAATTCTATGTAATCGTTATACATATACATTTGTACATGTAATAAAAATTAGTATCAGTAAAATAAAATTTGCACTATTCCTTTTGCATATAAAGGTTGTGTCACAATTCACGCAAGATTTGAAATAGTTTTCCATTTGTAAGTGTTGCCAAATACGCAAAATAAAAGCAGTTTGAAAGCTGACAGTTTAGGTTTAGTAAAAAACAAGTAAGAGAGCTATATTCGGCTGTGCCGAATCTTATTTTTTTTTTTTGATATTGTTTTTTTAATTTTTTTTAAAAAAAGTTTTTTTCCAAATTTTTTTTTTTAGTTTTTAATTTTTTTTTGGAAAACAAATGTATGACAAAAAAAATTTTTGATAAAAAAAAATTCGAGTTAAAAAATATTTTTCCCGATTTTGACCCATTGTTGACCCAACTTACTATAGCCTTATCTACATCGTTGCAATGGACTTTGAAATATCTATCATTAGATATCCATATTGTCTATATTAATGACTTAGTAATCTAGATATACATCAAAAATAGGTCAAAAATCGAGGTTGTCCCGGTTTTTTGCTCATATCTCCGTTATTTATGGACCGATTTTGCTGATTTTAAATAGCAAACTTCTCGAAAGCATGTCTGACAGATATTAATTAGAGACACAATTTTTTTATTTTTAAATATGTTTTTTTTTATTTTATTTCAACAATATATTCATTTACATCGAATAGATCTAGTACTTCTTTGAGCTCTTCGTTTTCATATGATAAATTTCTGTCCCTGCTCCATTTCTTTCTAATTGAAGATAGTACAGGATCAGAAGACAACATAAGATAATTTATGAGATCTTCGTTTTGCGACTGCCTGGAACACTTTCTTGTATTAAAAAACAGTATGTGTTTAAAATCGGAATTTCTCGCTTCCTGTGCCTCTTCAGTTAGTTCACCTAGTGGGAGAAGATTCGATTCTATAATCTCACGACCATGTCGAAGAACTTTGTGCACAGTAGGAGTAAGTTCTCTCCATTCATACAAGGAACGTAAAAGGTTAAAGGTTTCTTTGGCATAGGATTCAAATTTATCTCCATTTATATTATTTTTACTGTTTATTACCGACAGTATAACATGACATCTTCGAAGAAGTTCCTCATTAATTCCAGTTATTGTCGATGTTATTTCGTAATTTTGGAAAAACCTTCTTGCCGTATTCCCATCATTTGTACTGCCGTATCCAATAAGTGGTATCCAAATAGTAATTGCATAAATTTAAATCAAAAATGTCCTCTTCACTTTCATTAATATTATCGTCTTGGTGAAATTCTTTCATGCATTTACTGCAACATAATAGTTCAATTACTTCAGGTGGAAGTGTGGAACGATTCGGCTTTTGTAAGCATCTCATCCATTGCATCTCAACAATTCTTTCAGCAATATGCAGTAAAATGGATTGCACCGAAACTTTGGAAAGGGTCTCATTTGCTTTTATCATTTTTCTTTTAAAATTTCAATAATTTATATTCGTGATTTTCGGAAGTGGGGGTTATATGGTAACTGAAAAGCTACCGATGATGTGCGCTGGAGAGGATTTGGAGCCCAGGAAAACTGGCCAGTATCCAATTACTTGGCTTGAAAAACCCCAACTAACTGGCCTAGCAAAAAATAGACAGAAATTTGTTTTATTTGTTGTTGAATTAACAAGTGATCGAATATCACTTTCCTTGTTTATTATGAATATCACTTTCCTTGTTTATTATGATTATTTTTTCTATTAATTTTGGGGGTTTACAAATTTTTAATAACAATTTATATTTAATTTGATTAAATATTTTATAATTAACTTTAAAAAGCACAACAAAGTATCAAAAAGCTCGACTTTACAATGCGACAGATTAATTAGCTATTGCAACGATTCGCCAAAATACAACAACAAAACTTATATTTTATACAAAGAAACTAAGAAAATAAGATAAAATATAATTTCTGATGACATTACCGCTTCCAGTTGTCGTCTGTCATCAGATTTAGGATAATACAGTCCTAACTAGGGAAAGCCAAGGTTGGGAGTACCATAATCATTCGTTCAGACTGGAACATCCCGGCGGCCTTGCAGTACTGCAACTCAGAACTGTATCAAAAACGCCAAAAAAAAACTAAAAACAAAAAAAGAATTCAAATATCATTTATATTTCAAAAAAAAGAATTCAAAATACATATAAAATATCTCCAACCAAAAAACCCAACAATTAATTTACGGATACGTAGTTATCCAAAAGCAGTACTGAATTCGATCCAAAACGTACTGCAAATAATTCCAAAAAAATTATAAAATTATGTAGTTAATGTATCATGATCTAAAGTATTGGTGACAGTCCCTCGAAACATTAGGAACTATAAATTGAGACGAACGATAACCAGACTCACTAGACTAACGAGGTCTCCTGGCAGAGACTTGGGACGAACGAGGTCCATTGCTCTTTAGGTTAGCGGACGAACTAGGTCCTACAACAAAAATGTCATTATCGTATGGGCCAACGAACTTAGTTTATACCCTATTAATGAAATACCTTGTACTCCGATAAGTACGCCAGGTGTAGTCTAGGTTTTGCACCCATCACAACATCCTTCAAAATTCCCTTCGAGTGGGATAGACTTCAATTGCAATATTTCATAATCCAATGTGAGATCATGATACTGCAAAAAAAGCTTAAAAACTCTTGTGTAACCTTTTTTTATCCACATGGACCTTGACCACATGAATTAAGTGCCATTTACTGATAGAAAAATTATCGTCTCGATGTAAAACCATGTCATCGACTTTCAAATTTTGATGTATGTATGTTCCTAATACATTATTTTCTCCATTCAGTACGATTTTTATTTGAGCTGTTTTTCACTTCTTGTGATATTCTATGAGCGTCTGTCGATTTAAAATGTTTCCATATATGCTTTACTGGTTTATCAGAACTTATTTTTGTGAAAAATTTTCGAACAGTCGATTTGTATCTACTTGAAGGCACTGTACCAAACAATATCCATCCAAAATGACTCTCATGGGCTATATGTCCCCTTTCACATTTTGCCTTGAACCGCCACTCATTATGTTCGGGTAAAAATCAGCTCCAATCAAAATGTCAACAGATCCACTGGTAGAAAAACTTGGATCTGCCAAATAAAAATCTAACGAAAAACTTAGATTTGAAATATCAACAGTTTCATTTGCTAAATTACCAGTTAATTTAGGTAGAACAAAAGCCGACATATTCAATTTAAAATCTCTATTGATAGGAGAGCCCAATGTAAGATCGCATTTTCTCAAAGCTGGACTAGGTGTTGAATTATTTAGTGCCGAAATGCACACATTTGTCACTCATGTTGTCAACTTCAACCTATTTCGTAATTTCTGTGAAATGAAACTGGTTTGAGAGCCTGGATCTATAATTGCTCTGGCAGAAAAAAACCTCACTATGAGATATGATATTTATCATAGCAGTACCCAACAATATATTTTTCGAAGTCGTAGAAAAACAACTTTATACCGTTGTATTATTCCCTGATACAGAAGGAATATCATCATTAATTCGAGTGGTACTTTCTGGTTCAGATGTATTAATTTCCTTGTGAAGAAGAGTATGGTGTTTAAGATAACACTTTGAACAACTAGAATTACTCTTACACTCACTTAACATATGGCCTTCATTCAAACAATTTATACAAAGTTTCTTGTTTTCATAAGCCTCAGGTATATTTTTCCATGCGTTTGCAAATCCTTCATTTGTGAATGGGGAATCTTTTACAATTTCCAGTGATTCAATAGAAGTGAATTGTCTCAAATAAAACTATTTTTCAACGCCAGGTAGATCATCACAATTAATGAAACTACGCTGAACATATCCTGAAAAGATGGCCATGATTTATTAAAAGCCTTTAAAAACCTCCATCGTGCATGGTAGCAATTTCATATGATGGCTTGATCAATTATTCACCACAGTGGCTGAATATTTGCCAAATCCTTGCCCATATTGAGTAGAGGTAAGAATCGATTTATTAACAAAAGATTGTTGCAGCTCACCCACTGGAGCAGCCACATTAATGTAGGCCAATCTACATTCTTTAAAAAGCTGTTTTACTTGATCACAATGATCATCAGAATCTAACATGGGTTTACTTGTACTAAAAAAACCTCATATGCATCTTTTACCTTCTCCCATAAAGATTTAAATTCTTCCTTCTGAATGTCTACAGTAAATGATTTCTTACTTTCCTGTGGCATTTCGTCGTAATCTTTCTCAAATTCGAGTAATAACGCTGCCATCACCTCAAATTTATCTAAATGATCAGATTTACCCATTATTTCGACAAATTAATCTCAAAAATACTATCAAAAGAGACTCGTTTCTTTCTCAAAATACTAAAAACGTAAAATGAAACACTATTGTTTCACCAAAGCTCCAAAAATTATAGAAAATTCAAAAAACAAAACAAGAAATTTCAATAGAAAAAAGTAAAACTCTTAAAACTTCACAATCAGTTTTAAAAATGTCTTTATTTTCGATAATTTTCCAAAAATGGGGACGAAAATCTGAAAGCAACTTGTTTGTTTCCCTAAAAAGTTGCCAGAAACTTAAATAAATACTAGAAACAAAATTCCAATATCTTATTTTAACCAAACAATTTAAGCAAAACCTTGAAAATTTTCCACAAAAACTTTTCAAGTGGCAAAGAGAGAAAACGAAACGATTAGCTTTTCACTCATCTGCATTATATAATAATTTACCGTTACAATCGTACATTTGAGTACAAAACAGATAAAGAAACGTATTTCTTATTCGTTTTGTTTTTTTGGAACTGTGTTCTCTATTATAACACCGTACGACACTCAATATTAGACACGAACCGGATGATATACGTCTGAAACAATAAATTAAATGGAGAAAAACTGCGTTTTCAGTTTTTCATTTCGGGATCATGTTTCCTTTTAAAAGGACTTCAAATTTTCAGAGGAGTACATTTTTAAAAAATGTTTTAAAATACTTCTGATCATCCTACTATGTCAAATTTGGTGTCAAATGATCAAGAAGAGTTGTAAAATATTTCGTATTATTTTTATTTTATCCTGTAAGGATCAAGAGATTTCAAAAATGTCCTTTCAAATTTATATCCTTGAATATCCTTTTAGATTTCCAATAATTTTTTTAAAAATAAAATAGTGAGTTAAAATATTGAATACCACATGCCTAAATTTCATCCTTCTATCTTAACTACTTAAGACCCTAATTTTGTAAATCACGTCACCAAAGTGATATTTATGTGCAAAGCAAAAACAACAATTCACACATTTCAAAAATTTGTTTTTGTTTTATGTACAAATTGTGAACCAAACAAACGCACAAAAATTCAAGCGTTGATTTGCCTTTCATAATTTGAAAATTGTGTACACAAAACAAAAACAAATTTTTAAAATGTCACTAAACATCACTTTGGTGACGTGATTTACAAAATTTGGGCCTAAGTGTTAAAAAATATTTTAAATTTGAATTATTTGATTTTTTATATTTTATTTTAATATTTCATTCGAAAAAAATATAACAAAATCAGTTGTGAAAAGCAACGAAGAATACTTTTTAATAAACAAGTAAAATGGCATAGTCGGACAAGCCTGACCTTATGATACCCTACACCGGGTATATGATTATAAAGAGTTTTCTTTTGATATGAAACTTATTTGTGTTGAATCTTATTTGAATACACACTTTTTCGGTAGTGGGCCTTATATGGGAGCTATGAATAATTATGGACCAATCGTCACAAAATTTGGTGGGATGAATTGCGAATATATGAAACATATTTGTGTTGAATTCTGTTTGGAAACTGACATATTTCAGAGATTTATATATATTAATGACATTTTCTAGAATGTTGTTTATATGGGAGCTATGGAATATAGTTTACCAATCGTCACATAAAACTTAATTGTGCTGAATTTGGTTTGAATATGTTTATAATTAAAATATTTATGTGAACTTAACTATTTTCAAATAGGCCAATTGTATGGGGGCTAGGATAAATAATGGGCTGATTCTAACCAAATTCAATAGCCTTTGTCCTTGGGGAAATATAAAGGTTTGTGCCAAATTTTGTTCTATTATCTTATCTATTATCTTTAAACTTGCGACCTGTAGTTTGATTACAAGGTTTACATGGATGGACGGACAGACGGACGGACATCGCTTAGTCGACTCAGAAAGTGATCCTGAGCAGATTGGTGTAATTTAAGGTGGGTGTTGGGACAATATTTTTGTATGTTGCAAACAACAGCCCTAACCCATTATACCTCCCCCCGCTATGGTGGTGTATTTTATAAACATGCACTTTTCTTATTAAAACTTTTTTGTATACTAATATTTTTTTTTTATATTTTAATTTGACCTTTATATATAAAGGATGGAATTTTGACATTTAGTATAGAATATTTGGGTCTTTACCGCACTATTTTTTTAAAAGGAATTTATTGGCAATCTTAAAGGATATTAAAGGATAGGCATTTTGTCTATACTTGACAAATATTCATCATAACAATAAATGACATTTTTTGTCATGACAAAGTTGTCTGAGCAAAAGCACTAACAATTTTGTCATAACAAAGCAATAATACTAATAAACGGAGACTATACCAGGTAATTTTTTATCTTGACAACCATTTTGAAGTTTATCAGGATAAAAAATTATCAGGTATAACCAGGTGGTTACAGGATACAATAAAGATAATACAAAATATTTTACAACTCTTCTTGTTCTTTTGACATACAATTTGTCATTGTTGGAATACCAGGAGTATTTTTAAATATTTTTTGAAAAATGTACTTCTTTGAAACTTTGAAGTCCTTAAAAAAGGACACAGGATCACGAAATGAAAAACTGAAAGCACAGTTTTTCTCCATTAAATTTATAATTTCAGACGTATACCATCCGGTTCTTATCTAATTTTTTCTCTATTTGTCGGACGGTGTAATGAGTAAATCAATTACCAAACGTTTGTTAAGCGTTTTTTTTATCAGAATGTTTCAATATTGTTCTAACTCTTTTCTTTTCTAGCTGCGTACGTTTATATTAATGTACAGTTTGCGCTCACGAGCAAAAACAATACAAAACAAAATGGCACAATCATTCTCATTGTTTATGTTTTACTCACTGCAAAGAACAAAACAAAACGATAGCAAACGTTTCGATTTGTTTATTTCCGTACTCTGTTAATAACAAACAAACTGCACTTTGTATTAATATTTATAAATATGCATATAATGATTTCGTACCTTATTTGCCATGAGCGGATCCTCTGGACCTTCCTTTTTCCTTCTTAGCTGTCCTCTTTTTGTCGATCGGAACACTCACACCTTAATAGGATAAATAATACCTGCAGCTATTTCCTCCGGTCTCTATCAGTTGTTCGCCTTTCTATGCACTTAGGATCTTGTCTTATAATTTATATTTTATCATATAGCAAAAAAAATTTAATAAATTAAACTTGAAAAAAAAATTGTATGTAAATAAACGAAAATGTGGAAAAAAAACATTAAAAGAAAAACAGCTGTTGAAATTGACATGAAAATGACATGTATGATATGTGTAGATAATAATGTTTTCCGATCAAAAGCAGAGATGTCGAGTTAAACAATAGGCGGTATTGCCAACTAAATTTTTAGTAAATTGGTTCAGAAAAGTGGTTGATGTATAAACTAAATCTACCGATTTCACACACCTTTCATTTACAATACCGATCTATTGTGAGAAATTTTGACAAGACGATAATACAGTGTGAATTAGTACTTATCTAATTCACAGACCTTTTGCACTGTATTGTCTTATAACACAAATTATTATCTTGTACCAAAAATAAAATTAAAATGAAATAAAACAAATTTAACCTTTTTTTCCGACAAAGTCCTCTGTTTCACCAAGAATCCACTAATCCGGTTCGAAGGACCAATTAAAAGCTACCGATTATGTGCGCTGGAGAGGATTTGGAGCCCGGGAGAACTGGTCAAGTATCCAATTACTTGACTTGAAAAACACCAACGAACTGGCTCGAAAAGCTTTACTTTACAATACGAAAAAATAAGATAAAATAAAATTTCTGATGACATTAGCTGTCATCAGATTTAGGATAATACAGTCCTAACTAGGGAAAGCCAAGGTTGGTAGTACCATAATCATTCGTTCAGACTTGAACAGTAACTATGACCAATTATGGACCGATCGCCATGAAATTAGGTCGTGTGATTAATTTATATATGAAAGCTATTTCTGTTACGTTAAAGTGATTTTCGGAAACGGGTCTTATCATAAAACTTACTGACATGAATTCGGTATATATAAAACTTATTTGGAGCGAAATTTGTTTATATACCGATAAAGTCCAATTTCGGTAGGACATTTGTATGGGGCTAAATGGAATAATAGACCAATTTCAGCACTTTTAAGGTTATTTCAAGCAAGTCAAACTAAATGTTCAACTTGTTTAACAAAAAACATTAATACTAACTTAATTTATTGTTCTCCATTTTCAATTTCTTCTTTATAACTCGCGAAATTATTTAAACAAGCAATTGAATCTTTGAAAAGCAATACTAGCTTTTCAACAAAATTACAATGCACCATCACAACACTGTGATTGAAATTGGACGTGTTTTATTTTTACTCCGAGTTAATTTGTTATTTTAAATGATTCTTTCGGAAAATAAATATAAATTACACCGGTTTAATAATTACGCGAAAGGACGCTTTTAATTTAATAATATTATTAAATAAAAAAAATCAAAACAAAAACTAAAAGACAAATAAGTGAAAATTCTTTATTTTTTTCTTTGAACCTTGTGCATTAACTATTAAATATAGATCAAGAGTGTTAACTAAAGTATTTACAACTACTCTTTAATGAGTCTCTTTAACGAAAACAGTGAGCGAAGGTTAAAGGGTGGATTAGCCGACTGTAATGTAATGTAACTTTAACGGAACGGAACAGCTGATCCTTTCTATTGTGTGTAAAGTAGTTAAAGCAGTTATAGTGACAAAATGTAACTTAACTGTAACGTCTGAACCTGTTAAAAACTGAATTTCTTTACGTTTCTACTTGACATTTACTAACGGTGTTGCCAACTTGTTGATTTTAAAAGTCTTGTATAAAAAATACTTATGCTCAGAACGCTTAACAATATTTTCAATGTTTTAAATATTTCAATGATATAAATACATAAATAAAAAACAAAATGTAAGAAAAGATAAACTCACTGTTTATTGTTGATGTTTTGTTTAAGCTTTGATATTTTTACAAATAAAGCTTGAGAGTCTGTAATTCTCATTCACTCTATAGTTTGATTTGTATAATATCTTTAGTTTTTCTAAAGCCTTTTGGGAAAAGGTTTCCTGATGATCTGGCCTAAGTAACCAGTGAAATGCGCATAGTCCACTTTTACAATGTAGAAATTTAAAGGCAGACATACTTGATGGCGAGGGTTTGAAGAGGTACAGTGTGTATTACTTATTATACAAATTAGTTCATACAAGCATTTATAAAATGTATACTAATAATAGTCGAAAGTAATAAGTTTGAAAATATTAAATTATTACAACTTGCCTTTATTTTCGAAATAGTGAAGGTGAAACTTTAAGCAATAGAAAAAGGTACCCTTAAAGTTAACTATTACTATTACGAACATAAAGCCAATTTAATTAATTAATTTTTAAGTTATCGGACCTTTAATAAATAAAGTCTGTATATGAAGTCACTTCGAAGCACTTCACAATGATGATGAATACATTATGTGTAAAAAAATACGGTTTTTTAATACTATTACCAAAAAAGTTTAATCATTTTTTTTTTAAAATCGCAGAAAAAAATTATAAAATCGCTTGAACAGTATTTAAAACAATTGTGTTGATAACACTTTCAAACAGCTGTTTAAATTTGTTTGTTTATGTCAAAATCATATGACACGTTTTTAATGTTCTATAATTGCACTAAAGTGTTACGTTAAGTCAACATTACGGTTACATTACATCAACGGTCGGCTAACCCAGCCTTAAGTGTAAACGGCAGAAATGCATACGTAACAGTTAATGCAGATGAAAAAAATATAAACAAAACAAACAGAAGAATAGATGACAGCTTGTTTTTAACCGCCAAGCATGTTAACCGTGCTCGTTCTTGTTCCCCCGCATTGTCAACAACTAATGATTGTCAAACAAAAGAAAACCCAACAGCTGTTAATTTGGAGTTACCAAAAAATACAAATACTTTATTTACGCCGGAATGTATGCTAGCAATATCAGGTTCAGAAACGAAATCCACCACACCGACTACAATTGAAATTAACCCATTAAGATTAGTCAACCATTAAATAAGGATAATAAATCCCAAATACTGGTTGGAATGGACCGGTATGTTACAGTATTAAAACGGGCAAGTCTTCGAAAGCGGCACCCTTGGCTAAATTATAAAAGGATAATTAACCTGCTAGACTAAACAATGAAAATCGTTTTTCTATTCTGGAATGTGAAACAGATAAACCAGTAAATAAAATTACCTCTACAAAACCACCCCCTATTTACTTGAGAGAAAATAATTCAAATTCACTGATTCAGAGCCTGATCTCATTAATAGGAGAGAACTCTTTTTACGTTATCCCAATCAAGAAAGGCACGATTCATGAAACTAAAATACAGGTCAATAGTGAAAACGATTATAGAAAGGTTGTAACAGATTTTGAAACTCAAAAGAAAAGTTTTTACACTTATCAGCAGAAAGGAAGCAAGGGTCTACAAGTTGATATAAAGGGTATTGACTGTACTGTTGAACCACTCGAAATAAAGCAAAGCTTACAAGATAACGGTTTTAAGACAAACAAGTAAGAGAGCTATATTCGGCTGTGCCGAATCTTATATACCCTCCACCAAATTATACTTTAAAATAAATTTTTTTTAAATATTTTTAGGTAAACAAAATTTAATTTTTTTTAAATTGTTTTTAAAAAATTTTTTTTTTCGAAATTGTTTTTTAAATTTTTTTTTTTTGGAAAAAAAATTTATGACAAAAAAAAATTTTTCATGAAAAAAAAATTCGGGTCAAAAAATATTTTTCCCGATTTTGACCCATTGTAGGTCCAACTTACTATAGCCTTATCTACATCGTTGCAATGGACTTTGAAATATCTATCATTAGATATAAATATTGTCTATATTAATGACTTAGTAATCCAGATATAGATCAAAAATAGGTCAAAAATGGAGGTTGTCCCGGTTTTTGCTCATATCTCCGTTATTTATGGACCGATTTAGCTGATTTTAAATAGCAAACTTCTCGAAAGCATGTCTGACAGAATTATTGAAGATTTGGATCCCGAAGATATCTGGGGTCGTCAGAAAATTGATTTCAACAGACAGACGGACAGACAGACAGATGGACATGCCTTAATCGACTCCGCTATCTATAAGGATCCAGAATATATATACTTTATAGGGTCGGAAATGAAAAATGTAGAAATTACTAACGGAATGACAAACTTATATATACCCTTCTCACGAAGGTGAAGGGTATAAAAATGTGATAAACATTAGAAATCGGGAAAAAACCCCAACCACACTCTTCCGTGTTGAACTTGAACCCGGTGACATAAACCTGAAAAAAAATGAAACACATCCCATATATAACCTGAAATACTTATTGCATCGTAAAATTACGGTAGAAGAACCACATAAACGATTTGGCCCCGTCCAATGTATGAATTGTCAAGAATATGGACACACCAAGGCATATTGCCACCCGTATGTGTTATTTGGGGGAGTTGCATAACACATCCCAATGTAACAAATCCAAAGATGATCATAAAATAAAAAAATGCAGCAATTGCGGAGGTAACCACACAGCAAACTATAGGGGTTGTCCTGTCTACTCAATTGTTAAAAAATCACAAAGCCAGAAACCGAAGATTTCCCTCGCTCAGCCATTAAATAACATCAATTTGAACTACCCCCGTTGCAACAGACATACGACAACAAAGAAACATATGCAAATGTACTAAGAAACAACCAAACTCAGACGCAAGTCCGTCAACCACAAAACCAAAATATGAACCCAGAGGTAAGAGAGCAAACGCCAATTTTCAATTTTACCAGACTAGAATCTACAATAGAAACTCTTGTGCAATCGGTAAATAACTTTACAAACTCAATGAGTAACATGATGCAAGAAATGCTTAAGATGCAATCAATGTTATTGCAGGCTGTGCTTAACAGACCATGAACTGCCTAAGAATATGTTTTTGGAACGCTAACGGCATTCGCAACATAAAAACGAACTCGAATATTTTCTTAAAAGTCATGAAGTTGATATAATGTTAGTTTCGGAAACCTATTTGACGTCCAGAAGTTTATTTAAGATAAATGGATATGTTCTTTATAGTACAAATGATTCAAGAGATAGAGCATGTAGAGGCTGTGGAATTTTAATTAAAACCCGTATAAAACACCATTCAATGTGTGACATTTGTGAAGATTATCTTCAAGCTACGACAATCTGTTTGGATGATTGCTACAGAAACCTATTAATTTCGTCGATATATTCACCTCCAAGGTTTTCGATTACTGAAAACAAATATGAACATTTTTACGAATCACTAGGACCCCGATTCCTGGCAGCTGGCGATTATAATGCTAAGCATACTTACTGGGGATCAAGACTTGTAACCCCGAAAGGTCGCGCTTTGTTTAATACAATTTCTAAATTGAATTTGAATGTGCTGTCGAGCGGAGAACCAACATACTGGCCTACTGACCCAAGTAAAATACCCGATGTCATTGAGTTTGCAGTTACAAAAAATTTACCAATGGAACTAATGCAGGTTAAATCATTAGAATTATCCTCGGATCACTCACCCACCTTCGTTACTCTATTGAACCCCTTAGAAATAGTATCCCCGACTGGTCACTCTGCAATATCTAGCACGAAAATAAATTGGTTGAAATATAGAAAATATATTAGCACACACAGTACAGAAAATATATCGCTAAGAACACCAGAAGATATCGATATCTCACTCAAAAATTTTGAACAAAACTTAAAACTTGCTGTTGAACACGCCACTCAAATAACCCAACAAATAAGATACAGTAGACTCTATTCTGCAGACATTGAACAGTTATTAGCTGAAAAAAGAAGAGTTCGAGAGTGGCAACTAGGGTTTGGGGTTTCCCGGATAATTTTATTTCCCGGGAAACGGGAATGAAAAATTTCATTTCCCGGGATTCCCGGGAACTTCTTTTCAACTAGAAAAATAAGTAAAAAAAAGTACAAAATTGTTTCATTTTATTAAAAGAAAATGAAAAACAATACATTACAATTCAATTCTACAAACATAAAACAAAAAAAATGTTGGATAAAATATTTGGAGATCATTTGTTACTATAAAATTAAATATTAGCGATATTCATGATGTAGAGCTCTTGTCCTGGTAATAAAGCAAAAGAGCAATTAAGTGTCACAAAATTTTATAAATTGTGAATGTACCTTTATAATTCACTGTCGATCAATATTTTAATTGCATTTGTAATGCAGTTTTTAGCTTCATTCTTTTAATTTTTCTGTTATACATATTTTTATTATATTTTTTTATAAAATACATAATGTGTGTGAAGTTAAATTCGAATTTAACTAGCACAGACAAAAACCACATTTTTTAACATTGATCATTTTACAGTCAACATAGCACTGTTAAGCACTTAACAGTCATCATAAATAAATTGTAGTACATGAAATATATTTGAAATATGTATCTGAAATAATTTCAGAACTATAAAAAATAAAAAAAATAATAAAAAAATAAATCTCTGACGTGAAATAAAAGTAAGATAGTAAGAATTAATATTGGAATTTAAATAAAATTGAGTTTTTTGAAAACAAAAGCTGGAGAGGATTAGTGACCATTTTGGGAACTGGGTGAAAGGTTCGCATACTACACTATATAGAAATGTTGGTGCAATGAGCACTTGTTGGAACTGTTATAGTGGGATACCTGAAATAATCTTGAGATTTGAGAAAACTTAAGTTTTTTGAAAAAAAAGCTCGAGATGATTTGTGACCATTTTGGAAACTGGGTGAATGGTTCGCATACTATACTATATGGAAGTGTTGGTGCAAGGAGCACTTGTTGGAACTGTGGTAGTGGGATATCTGAAATAATCTTGGGATTTGAGAAAATTTGATTTGAAAAATAGTATTTTTTTGAAAAATTTTCTGGAGGATTTTTGTCCATTTTGGGAATTGTGTGGAAGGTTCGCATATTACACTATATAGATATGATGGTCCAAGAGGTACTTGTTGGCACTGTGGTAGTGGGATATCTGAAATAATCTTGGGATTTGAGAAATTTCGACTTGAAAAATGTAATATTGCTGGAGAGGATTAGTATCCATTTTGGGAATTGTGTGGAAGGTTCGCATATTACACTATAGATATGGCGAACCAAGAGGTACTTGTTGGAACTGTGGTACTGGGATATCTGAAATAATCTTGGGATTTGAGAAATTTCGACTTGAAAAATGTAATATTGCTGGAGAGGATTATTGTCCATATTGGGAATTGTGTAGAAGGTTCGCATATTACATTATATAGATATGGTGGTCCAAGAGGTACTTGTTGGAACTGTGGTAGTGGAATATTTGAAATAACCTTTGGATTTGAGAAATTTCGACTTGAAAAATTTTATTTTTAAAAAAAAAATTCTGGAGAGGATTTTTGTCCATTTTGGGAATTGTGTGGAAGGTTCGCATATTACACTATATAGATACGGTGGACCGAGAGGTACTTGTTGGAACTGTGGTAGTGGGATATCTGAAATAATCTTGGGATTTGAGGAATTTCGACTTGAATAATTTAATTTTTTTAAAAATTTTCTGGAGGACTTTTGTCCATTTTGGGAATTGTGTGGAAGGTTCGCATATTACACTATATAGATATGGTGAACCAAGAGGTACTTGTTGGAACTGTGGTAGTGGGATATCTGAAATAATCTTGGGATTTGAGAAATTTCTACTTGAAAAATGTAATATTGCTGGAGAGGATTATTGTCCATTTTGGGAATTGTGTGGAAGGTTCGCATATTACACTATATAGATATGGCGAACCAAGAGGTACTTGTTGGAACTGTGGTACTGGGATATCTGAAATAATCTTGGGATTTGAGAAATTTCGACTTGAAAAATGTAATATTGCTGGAGAGGATTATTGTCCATTTTGGGAATTGTGTAGAAGGTTCGCATATTACACTATATAGATATGGTGGTCCAAGAGGTACTTGTTGGAACTGTGGTAGTGGAATATTTGAAATAATCTTGGGATTTGAGAAATTTCGACTTGAAAAATTTTATTTTAAAAAAAAAAAATTCTGGAGAGGATTTTTGTCCATTTTGGGAATTGTGTGGAAGGTTCGCATATTACACTATATAGATATGGTGGACCAAGAGGTACTTGTTGGAACTGTGGTAGTGGGATATCTGAAATAATCTTGGGATTTGAGAAATTTCGACTTGCAAATTTTTATTTTTTTTTAAAACTTTTCTGGAGAGGATTTTTGTCCATTTTGGGAATAGGTTCGCATATTACACTATATAGATATGGTGGTCCAAGAGGTAATTGTTGGAACTGTGGTAGTGGTATATTTGAAATAATCTTGGGATTTGAGAAATTTCGACTTTAAAAATTTAATTTTTTTAAAAATTTTCTGGAGAGGACTTTTGTCCATTTTGGGAATTGTGTGGAAGGTTCGCATATTACACTATATAAATATGGTGAACCAAGAGGTACTTGTTGGAACTGTGGTAGTGGGATATCTGAAATAATCTTGGGATTTGAGAAATTTCGACTTGAAAAATGTAATATTGCTGGAGAGGACTTTTGTCCATTTTGGGAATTGTGTGGAAGGTTCGCATATTACAGTATATAGATATGGCGAACCAAGAGGTACTTGTTGGAACTGTGGTACTGGGATATCTGAAATAATCTTGGGATTTGAGAAATTTCGACTTGAAAAATGTAATATTGCTGGAGAGGATTATTGTCCATTTTGGGAATTGTGTAGAAGGTTCGCATATTACACTATATAGATATGGTGGTCCAAGAGGTACTTGTTGGAACTGTGGTAGTGGAATATTTGAAATAATCTTGGGATTTGAGAAATTTCGACTTGAAAAATTTTATTTTTAAAAAAAAAATTCTGGAGAGGATTTTTGTCCATTTTGGGAATTGTGTGGAAGGTTCGCATATTACACTATATAGATATGGTGGTCCAAGAGGTACTTGTTTTAACTGTGGTAGTGGAATATCTGAAATAATCTTGGGATTTGAGAAATTTCGACTTGAATAATTTAATTTTTTTAAAAATTTTCTGGAGGACTTTTGTCCATTTTGGGAATTGTGTAGAAGGTTCGCATATTACACTATATAGATATGGTGGTCCAAGAGGTACTTGTTGGAACTGTGGTAGTGGGATATCTGAAATATTCTTGGGATTTGAGAAATTTCGACTTGAGAAATGTAATATTGCTGGAGAGGAATATTGTCCATTTTGGGAATTGTGTGGAGGGTTCGCATATTACACTATATAGATATGGTGGTCCAAGAGGTACTTGTTGGAACTGTGGTAGTGGGATATCTGAAATAATCTTGGGATTTGAGAAATTTCGACTTGAAAATGTTATTTTTTGAAAAAATTTCTGGAGAGGACTTTTGTCCATTTTGGGAATTGTGTAGAAGGTTCGCATATTACACTATATAGATATGGTGGACCAAGAGGTACTTGTTGGAACTGTATTAGTGGGTTATCTGAAATAATCTTGGGATTTGAGAAATTTCGACTTGAAAAATTTTATTTTTTTTTTGAAAAATTTTCTGGAGAGGATTTTTGTCCATTTTGGGAATTGTGTGGAAGGTTCGCATATTACACTATATAGATATGGTGGTCCAAGAGGTACTTGTTGGAACTGTGGTAGTGGGATATCTGAAATAATCTTGGGATTTGAGAAATTTCGACTTTAAAAATTTAATTTTTTTAAAAATTTTCTGGAGAGGACTTTTGTCCATTTTGGGAATTGTGTGGAAGGTTCGCATATTACACTATATAGATATGATGAACCAAGAGGTACTTGTTGGAACTGTGGTAAAGGGATATCTGAAATAATCTTGGGATTTGAGAAATTTCGACTTAAAAAATGTAATATTGCTGGAGAGGATTATTGCCCATTTTGGGAATTGTGTGGAAGGTTCGCATATTACACTATATAGATATGGTGGTCCAAGAGGTACTTGTTGGAACTGTGGTAGTGGGATATCTGAAATAATCTTGGGATTTGAGAAATTTCGATATAAATAATTTAATTTTTTTTTTTGAAAAATTTTCTGGAGAGGATTTTTGTCCATTTTGGGAATTGTGTGGAAGGTTCGCATATTACACTATATAGATATGGTGGACCAAGAGGTGCTTGTTGGAACTGTATTAGTGGGTTATCTGAAATAATCTTGGGATTTGAGAAATTTCGACTTGAAAAATTTTATTTTTTTTTTTGAAAAATTTTCTGGAGAGGATTTTTGTCCATTTTGGGAATTGTGTGGAAGGTTCGCATATTACACTATATAGATATGGTGGTCCAAGAGGTAGTTGTTGGCACTGTGGTAGTGGGATATCTGAAATAATCTTGGGATTTGAGAAATTTCGACTTGAAAAATGTAATATTGCTGGAGAGGATTATTGTCCATTTTGGGAATTGTGTGGAAGGTTCGCATATTACACTATATAGATATGGTGGTCCAAGAGGTACTTGTTGGAACTGTGGTAGTGGAATATCTGAAATAATCTTGGGATTTGAGAAATTTCGACTTGAAAAATTTTATATTTTAAAAAAAAATTCCGGAGGATTTTTGTCCATTTTGGGAATTGTGTGGAAGGTTCGCATATTACACTATATAGATATGGTGGTCCAAGAGGTACTTGTTGGAACTGTGGTAGTGGGATATCTGAAATAATCTTGGGATTTGAGAAATTTCGACTTGAATAATTTTATTTTTTTTTTTTTTTTGAAAAATTTTCTGGAAAGGATTTTTGTCCATTTTGGGAATTGTGTGGAAGGTTCGCATATTACACTATATAGATATGGTGGACCAAGAGGTACTTGTTGGAACTGTATTATTGGGACATCTGAAATAATCTTGGGATTTGAGAAATTTCGACTTGAATAATTTTATTGTTTTAAAAATTTTCTGGAGAGGATTTTTGTCCATTTTGGGAATTGTGTGGAAGGTTCGCATATTACACTATATAGATATGGTGGACCAAGAGGTACTTGTTGGAACTGTGGTAGTGGGATATCTGAAATAATCTTGGGATTTGAGAAATATCGACTTAAAAAATTTAATTTTTTTAAAAATTTTCTGGAGAGGACTTGTTGGCAACACGCCAACAAATATTTTTAAATTTATATCGCACTATGAAAACTTAACAAAACTGACCAGGAATAAAATTGCTTAGTTTAAATTTCTCAAATCCCAAGATTATTACATTTTTTAAGTCAAAATTTCTCAAATCCCAAGATTATTACATTTTTCAAGTCGAAATTTCTCAAATCCCAAGATTATTTCAGATATCCCACTACCACAGTTCCAACAAGTACCTCTTGGTCCACCATATCTATATAGTGTAATATGCGAACCTTCCACACAATTCCCAAAATGGACAAAAGTCCTCTCCAGAAAATTTTTAAAAAAATTTAATTTTTCAAGTCGAAATTTCTCAAATCCCAAGATTATTTCAGATATCCTAATACCACAGTTCCAACAAGTACCTCTTGGACCACCATATCTATATAGTGTAATATGCGAACCTTCCACACAATTCCCAAAATGGACAAAAATCCTCTCCAGAAAATTTAAAAAAAAAAAAAATTATTCATTTCGAAATTTCTCAAATCCCAAGATTATTTCAGATATCCCACTACCACAGTGCCAACAAGTACCTCTTGGTCCACCATATCTATATAGTGTAATATGCGAACCTTCCACACAATTCCCAAAATGGACAAAAATCCTCTCCAGAAATTTTTTAAAAAAAAAATTAAATTATTCAAGTCGAAATTTCTCAAATCCCAAGATTATTTCAGATATCCCACTACCACAGTGCCAACAAGTACCTCTTGGTCCACCATATCTATATAGTGTAATATGCGAACCTTCCACACAATTCCCAAAATGGACAAAAATCCTCTCCAGAAAATTTTTCAAAAAAAAATTAAATTATTCAAGTCGAAATTTCTCAAATCCCAAGATTATTTCAGATATCCCACTACCTCAGTTCCAACAAGTACCTCTTGGACCACCATATCTATATAGTGTAATATGCGAACCTTCCACACAATTCCCAAAATGGACAATAATCCTCTCCAGCAATATTACATTTTTCAAGTCGAAATTTCTCAAATCCCAAGATTATTTCAGATATCCCACTACCACAGTTCCAACAAGTACCTCTTGGTCCACCATATCTATATAGTGTAATATGCGAACCTTCCACACAATTCCCAAAATGGACAAAAATCCTCTCCAGAATTTTTTTTTTTTTAAATAAAATTTCATATCTATATAGTGTAATATGCGAACCTTTCACACAATTCCCAAAATGGATACTAATCCTCTCCAGCAATATTACATTTTTCAAGTCGAAATTTCTCAAATCCCAAGATTATTTCAGATATCTCACTACCACAGTGCCAACAAGTACCTCTTGGACCACTATATCTATATAGTGTAATATGCGAACCTTCCACACAATTCCCAAAATGGACAAAAATCCTCTCCAGAAAATTTTTCAAAAAAATACTATTTTTCAAATCAAATTTTCTCAAATCCCAAGATTATTTCAGATATCCCACTACCACAGTTCCAACAAGTGCTCCTTGCACCAACACTTCCATATAGTATAGTATGCGAACCATTCACCCAGTTTCCAAAATGGTCACAAATCATCTCGAGCTTTTTTTTCAAAAAACTTAAGTTTTCTCAAATCCCAAGATTATTTCAGGTATCCCACTATAGCAGTTCCAACAAGTGCTCATTGCACCAACATTTCTATATAGTGTAGTATGCGAACCTTTCACCCAGTTCCCAAAATGGTCACTAATCCTATCCAGCTTTTGTTTTCAAAAAACTCAATTTTATTTAAATTCCAATATTAATTCTTACTATCTTACTTTTATTTCACGTCAGAAATTTATTTTTTTATTATTTTTTTTATTTTTTATAGTTCTGAAATTATTTCAGATACATATTTCAGATATATTTCATGTACTACAATTTATTTATGATGACTGTTAAGTGCTTAACAGTGCTATGTTGACTGTAAAATGATCAATGTTAAAAAATGTGGTTTTTGTCTGTGCTAGTTAAATTCGAATTTAACTTCACACACATAAATACATATACATATGTATTTTAATATAAAATTTAATACATTTACATAAATTACATCATATAGTCTAAAAAGTGTAAATAAGTAGAAAAGTAGTTCTAATGTATTTTGTTTTTGGTTTCTGCTAAACTGCTCTTTTGCTACTTTGCTAGAGAAAGTACCCTACATTGTGAATACCGCTATTATTTTATATAAACAATATTATATGTTCGTCAGAGAACTATTTTTTTTAAAAAATTGAGTTTTCAAAATGCATTCAGTAAGTCAATTGACGATTTCTTATTTTAGTGGCAAAATTTCTAGACTCCTAGAAAACTCTTTCGCTTTAAACAGGTGGTTGATTTATCATTAATAAAGACAATCTAAATTTTTTCTCCGATTGCTACTTGCTTTAAATAGAGCTAATTCCCGCTTAAAACTACTTTCAGCATCTGATTTTAAATGTTTAGGATTTTCATTTTCAATATTGATTGAATAATCTAAGTCGCTTTTAAAATTTTGATTGATTTTTGAAAATACCGGGGTTCGGGATTTGGTAAAAAATTCCGAAAAACCGACCCGGGGTTTCGGGATTTTCGGCAAATCTAATATCCCGAAAATTATAAGAAAGAAACGTACATAATTATGTCTTTACAATTGAAAGAAAATTTTTTATTTAGCAATTAATTTATATTAAAAAAGCATGAAATACTTGTATGAATACATTATATAAGAAAAAATAACAATAAAGTATGTACATTAGGGTGGGTCGATTTTTTTCATGAAAAATCGTATAGCAGAAAATTCTAAGAAATTTTCCCCAAGAAACAATAGGTCTAAAATCAAATCCTATCTTGCGAATTTCGTATTTATTTTTTTTAATAGTTTTTTTATTGGATAAAATACGAAATGTACAAGATAGGATTTGATTTTAGACCAATGGTTTCTTGAGGAAACTTTCTTAGAATTTTCCGTAGATTGCGTTTCTGCTATACGATTTTTTACAGTTTGATCGTCCATACAAATCGATCCAGCCTAATCTACATACTGGTAAAAACAGTACCTTATCTTTTATCTTTTAGCAATCGAAATATTTTCATTTTGTTCAAGCTCCTCATCTGAGATAAAATCTATTTCGTTTGAAGAGGATTTAAATTGATTTTTGTTACACAACTTACAAAAAAAGGTGAAGAATTGATTTTCTAGAGTCCCACTCAAGGAAAACCAAAAATACCGTTTTCCTTTATTAACTATATTGTAGCAGGAGTTGAGCTTAACAACTTTTCTGAACATCACTTTGTGATATTTGGGCATGTAGAATGTCAACATGCATGAAAAAGGCCAAGGCGAATTTATATACAATGTGGTGTCGGTGGCGAATTCAGGAAAATACGAGCGATTTGTGATTTGGAAAATTCAGAAAACCCCGGGATTTAATATTAAAAAATCCCGGGATTTTCGGGAACGGGATTCCCCGTTTGGCATCTCTAATTGGGTCAAATAGGCGTATGTGTGAACATTAGCGGTATTCACAATGTAGAGTACTTGGCCTAGTAAAAAAACAGAAAAGCTATTTATTGACAAACATTTCAATTTCTAATATATTTTGTTTTTAGTTTTTTGATAGTGTGCTCTTTTACTACATTACCAGGCCAAGTACTCTACATTGTGAATACCGCTATTGTCTTTTTGTATTATAATTTAACTTATTATGTTGTGAAGTTATTAAGAAATTTAAATAAGTCTGGTGTTATATTGTTTATTAACATTAAATTTTATTGCAAGAACCATTTTTTGAGAAATCGTAGAATTTTTAGATAAGAGTGTTCATCATAGCAAAATGTCGGCTTAATGCTTCTACTGTATCCTTAATGGGGTTTAAAACCACCACTAATATTTGGAACAAGCCATTCATCAAACAGAGTGTTATATTTAAATGTATTAAAGTATTTTTAATTATTTTAAATTTCCCAAACCCTAGTGGCAAGTCTACAGATCCCCTCAACTTAAAACGGAGCTTAGATAATGTCGCAAACGCCTCAGTGTGCTTCTTCACAAACGCAAAACTGACTCAATAAATATCTGGAGAACTTAGATGCCACCCAGTACTCAAATTACTCTCTATGGCGAGCTACAATAAAATTAAAAACACCTGTTATGAGCAGACCTCCTCTACGTAATTCTAGTGGAGGCTGGGCGAGAAACGATACTGAAAAAGGAAACCTGTTTGTTAGTCATCTACAGAATGTATTTTCCCCAAACGAGTCAAACGACATAAAAGAGTTACCACCTACTTCATCGACGTTTCGCAAGCCTTCGACAAAGTATGGCATGAAGGATTATCGATAAAAATAAAACAATATTTACCAGTGAACACACACAAGCTTCTAGAAAGTTATTTAAGTCATCGAAAGTTCGTTCTTAAAGAGGGAGACTTCATAAGTTCACCACAGGCTATTGAAGCATGCGTACCCCAAGGAAGTATACTGGGTCCCTTCCTATATTTGCTATATACTTGTGATATGCCTACAAAAAATCGAACCCACATATCAACTTTTGCTGATGACACAGCTATACTAGCCATTCATGAAAACCCCCAAGAAGCATCTGTACTTTTACAAGACCATATACTCGACATAGAAAGGTGGTTAAAACAATGGAGAATAAAAGTAAACGTGCAAAAATGTATACATCTTACATTCACATTGCGTAGAGATTCGTGCCCTCCAATCCTAATAAATAATAATATAATACCTCAACAAACTGAAGTTAAATATCTAGGTCTGCATCTAGACCGACGCACAGTGGTATGAGAATAAAAAAAGAGGGAAATAAATCTGTAACTTCTAAACCCTTACGCCGATTTGAATGAAATATCACATGCCCAAAGAGGAAGTGCAGTCGAGTTTAAGTTTTGAGGGGTTCCCAAAGTAGGTCACCTCGGGTATGTTCAATTTTTAAAATGATCCTATTTCTTCGTTTATGTTCCGATTTAAAACATATAGAATCTCCTCGTCTACATAAATTATCTCTTATAGCTTAGGAGATATTTGCATTTGAAAATTTAATTTTCAACATTTTTACCCACCCTACTCCAGTTTTTTGGTGACCGCGGTTCCAAATATTCCCCGATTTTATTCATTTTTCTTTTATAGGATTAACAATAGATCTATATCTATATAAATATATAAATGTCTTTGTAAGTTTGTTGGTTTGTTTGAGCATCACGCCTAAACGGCTGAATTGATTTTATTTAAATTTGGAACATAGATAGATCCTTACTTGGAAGCGTCAATAGGCTATATCTTTTTTTAATACTTCGACCAAGAAGAGATTTAAAGGGGGAAAACCGGTAAAATTGGTACCTTTAGTTCTTAAACAATCAAGAGTAAACGGCTGCATCGATTTGATTGAAATTTGGAACATAGATATTCCATTACTTGGAAGCAATAATAGACTATATAGTTTTTCTTAGCTTGGACCACAAAGGGACACCCATACAAAGTAAATAGTTATTTTCGAATATCTGCAGAACTAAAATTGAGACTATATTCAAACTTTACACGAATCAATTTCGTATCACTGTTTGAAGTTTAACTGAAAATGGGACGGATCGGAACATGGGGTGTGCACCTCCCATACAAAGTAAATAGTTATTTTCAAATATATGGTGAACTATAATTGTGGTAGTCTTGAAATTTAGTCACTTATCATTTTACATGGTTTGGCTGAAAATGGGCGGTATTAAATTAGTGGGCGTGGCACCTACCATACAAAGTAAATAGTTATTTTCGAATATCTGGAGAACTGTAAATGTGAAAGGCTTCAAACTTCATATGAGTTAATTTCTTATCACTGTAATAAAAAAATGGGAAGGATCGGAACTCGGGGTGAGTCACCTCACATACAAAGTAATTAGTTATTTCTAAATATCTTGAGATCTAAAATTACTAGATTCTTCCAACTTTGTCCGAATAGCTCTCTTATCATTTTACATAGAATAGCTGAAAATGGGCTGGAGTGGATAAGTGGGCGTGTAACTTCCCATGCAAAGTATATAGTATTTTCAAATATCTGCGGAACTATTATTGCGACAGCCTTCAAACTTATACTAATCAATTTCTTACCAGTACATGAAGTTTATCCAAAATTGGGACGGATGGGAACAAGGGGTGTGGCACCCCTTCTTAATTTCTGGCATAACAGGACACTGGCATCAACGTAATTTACACAAAGTTTAAAGACTTACAATTAGATTCACTTGATATTCGAATATTTATATATTTTATCTACAATGGTAACAAAATAACTCATTTGAAGCATTAATTTAACTATTATAATAAATAGCTTTCATATCATTATAAGGAGTCTGACTAAAAATAGGCGAATGTCTTAAAAAAGCTTCAAGATTTTTCAAAATCACAGGATATTTTTAATACCTTCAACGGCATGTATGCAATTAATCACAATCATGAAATTCCGGTATTAATTATATTAATTTATTTGCTTATAAAATCTTTTCACATTTGTTTATTTTACTTCGACAGGGGTAGCGAAGCGCACCGGGTGAAGCTAGTATCAAATAAAGAAAGAAGTGTTTAAAAATCATGGCTGAGTCCAAAGTTACATGCATTTGAATTTAAAAAAATTAAAAAAGGCGATTTTTCGGAATTTTATTGGGAAAAAAGTACTTTTATTCTTTTTAAGTTATCTAAAAAATTTCTAAGAGGATGTATAATGAATTTGTACTTTTTGAAAAGCTAACTTTACGCCAAATATTTTAAATCAAAAAAACATTTATAATTTTTCATACCGACAGGATCAGGTCCATTCAAAAATTGCCTATTTTTTATGTAAAATTCAACTTTAGGGCAAAAATTCTCAAATCGCATACTCGATATCAAAATATAGTAACCCATTTTAGATGGCCCAATAAGTTCTTAATTATTTTGTAAAGGGTTCCGATAACCCCGCCCCTGGTATGGATATTATAGCCAAAAAACGAAAAAATCCCATTTTTGGGATTTTTCAATATTTTTTTGGGAATTGCGGGATACTTGATAACAAATTTCAAAATTTGTTTTTATTTTTCCATTTTAAATAGAAAAATCTACATAACTGAGAAATTTCATTAAAAAACATTCATAAATAAAAATTTTATTTCAATTTAAAAAATGTGTATCTATGCAAAATTCAATAAAAAGCTTTTTTTTCATATTTTTCAAAAAAGTATTCCATGAATTTTTTAATTGTCAAAAGTTATATACATTTTTGAAAAGTAGACAAAATCCTCTATTCGAAATTCCTTCAGGCACATCGACTTTCTTAATCTACTCTAAAAACCAAGAATTTTGGTGTAAAACACTTAAATATTGGTGAACGGGAAGTGGTCTCTCAAATCGTTTTTTCGTTGTTTTAGGCAAAATGCATTTTTACCAAAAAATTAAAAAAACTTGCTTTAGTAATTTGCCTCTAACTCAAACTGTTCTTAACGGATTTAAACCTAATTACTTGCATTAGGAAGCTAATTAAATATCATAAATGTTTCTTAAAGCAACATTATTCATAGCATTACAAATTCAGATTTTCAAATACAAACTTATAATTTTTTTTTAATTTTTGCATACCTTTTCTTATATAAAAATTGAACGAGGCAAAATGTTTATATTCTGTAAATGCAGTTTGGTAGGAAATTTTTAAGTAAAGATTTCAACTCTTCTTACTTTATATTAATGTATTTATGAAATTGATGAAAATTTACAAATAAAAAACTTTAGTCATTTCATAATTTCAACTAAAACTGCAGATTTGCTTAACAGAATGCTACATCAAAATCTTCACTTTAAAATTTCCTACCATACTGCATTTACAGAATAGAAAAAATTTACCTCAATTTTTATATAAGAAAAGGTAAGCAAAAATTAAAAAAAATTATAAATTGGTATTTGAAAATCTGAATTTGTAATGCTTTGAATAAAAAACCATCGAACAAAATGGCAATGTTGCTTTAAGAAACATTTAGGAAATTTAATTAGCTTTCTAATTACTAAAGAATGATATTTTAATTTTTTGGAAAAAATGCATTTTGCTTAAAAAAACGAAAAAACGATTTGAGAGACCACTTCCCGTTCATCAATATTTAAGTGTTATACACCAAAATTCTTGGTTTTTAGAGTAGATTCAGAAAATTGATGTGCCTGAAGGAATTTCGAAAAAAGTGTAAAAACTGAGACGGTCTAATGTCTACCTTGTGTTTTTTACGTGTCAAATAAATTAGGGAAAACTTAACAACTCACTGAGAATTTACCTAACATGGAAATTCATAAAAAAGCATGTTGCCTACATAACAACATTTTTATGAATGTAAATAACAGTGCTAGGTAAATTCTCAGCGAGTTGTTAAGTTTTCCCTAATTTATTTGACACGTAAAAAACATAAGGTAGACATGTTATATATCAATGGATAGAGGATTTTGTCTACTTGTATATATTTTTTGACAATTAAAAAATTAATGGAATACTTTTTTGAAAAATATGACAAAAAAAGCTTTTTATTGAATTTTGCATAGATACAAATTTTTTAAATTGAAATAAAATTTTTATTTATGAATGTTTTTTAATGAAATTTCTCAGTTATGTAGATTTTTCTATTTAAAATGGAAAAATAAAAACAAATTTTGAAATTTGTTATCAAGTATCCCGCAGTTACCAAAAAAATCTTGAAAAATCCCAAAAATGGGATTTTTTCGTTTTTTGGCTATAATATCCACACCAGGGGCGGGGTTATCGGAACCCTTTACAAAATAATTAAGAACTTATTGAGCCATCTAAAATAGGTTACTATATTTTGATATCGAGTATGCGATTTGAGAATTTTTGCCCTAAAGTTGAATTTAACATAAAAAATCCTCTTAGACATTTTTTAGATAACTTAAAAAGAATAAAAGTACTTTTTTCCCAAAAAAAAATTGCGAAAAATCGCCTTTTTTAATTTTTTTAAATTCAAATGCATGTAACTTTGGACTCAGCCATGATTTTTATTTGATATATAGATCTATTTTTAATCCTATAAAAGAAAAATGGATAAAATCCGGGAATATTTGGAACCGCGGTCACCAAATAACTGGAGTAGGGTGGGTAAAAATGTTGAAAATTAAATTTTCAAATGCGAATATCTCCTAAGCTATAAGAAATCCCAAAAATGGGATTTTTTCGTTTTTTGGCTATAATATCCACACCAGGGGCGGGGTTATCGGAACCCTTTACAAAATAATTAAGAACTTATTGGGCCATCTAAAATAGGTTACTATATTTTGATATCGAGTATGCGATTTGAGAATTTTTGCCCTAAAGTGGAATTTAACATAAAAAATCCTCTTAGAAATTTTTTAGATAACTTAAAAAGAATAAAAGTACTTTTTTCCAAAAAAAATTGCGAAAAATCCCCTTTTTTAATTTTTTTAAATTCAAATGCATGTAACTTTGGACTCAGCCATGATTTTTAAACACTTCTTTCTTTATTTGATATATAGATCTATTGTTAATCCTATAAAAGAAAAATTGATAAAATCCGGGAATATTTGGAACCGCGGTCACCAAATAACTGGAGTAGGGTGGGTAAAAATGTTGAAAATTAAATTTTCAAATGCGAATATCTCCTAAGCTATAAGAGATAATTGATAGCTACGACGAGGTTTTATGTAGTGCTCGACGAGGAGATTCTATATGTGTAATGTAGAATCTTAAAAAACATAAACGAAGAAATAGGATCATTTTAAAAATTGAACATACCCGAGGTGTCCTACTTCGGGAACCCCTGGTTCCCAAGTAGGGTTTGCATTTCATTCAAATCGGCGTAAGGGTTTGAAGTTACAGATTTATTTCCCTCTTTTTTTATTCTCATACCACTGTTCTACGTCTTACCTGGAAAAAAGCATATAGATACGAAATTGACTCAAATGAAGTTAAAATTACTACAAATTTACTGGCTAATTGGTAAAAACTCGAGATTGAGTTAAGATTGCAAACTTTTGCTGTACAACTCAATAATAAAACCCATATGGTGCTATGGAATTCAATTATGGGGCACGGCCTCAGCTTCTAATATTGAAAAAATTCAAAGATTCCAAAATAAAATATTACGAATGATAACAGCAGCGCCTTGGTATGTGAAAAATATTAAGATTCATAAGGACCTAGGTGTCTCCTTGGTGAAAAATTAAATAAAACAAGTAAGAGTGCTATATTCGGCTATGCCGAATCTTATATACCCTTCACCTTTGTTGTGGATGCATTATTATTTTTTATAATTAGTATATATTAGGGTATTCAATCGATTAACCGTTAATCGGTTAACCGATTAATTTTGGACGGTTAACTGTTCGAATAATTTAAAATCGCCGATTTTCAAATAACAAATAAACCGATTAATTTGTGTCGATTAACCGATTAACCGAAATTCTTTTTTTTGCACTTTAACATATTTTTTGGTTTTTATTTTTCCGTTTTAATTCCAATACAAATGTGAAATTAAAATTACATATTTTTCGAACATCAAAGAAACATGTTTAATGAATATAACAACTGTATTTACATGTATTTGAAACTTTGTTTGTATTTACATGCATAGACGAAACTTTTTTTTGAAAGGAGTCTTTTATCAGAACTTAACGAAAATATTAAAAGTATTCAAAATCTAAAACAATCCAAAAAGGACTCCAATGGTATAACGAAGGATTTTATATTCTTAGATAAAACTAAAAAAAAGAACTGAGATATTGGATATTCTTTATCATGCTTTCGATTTCTCCAACATCTACAATCAGCGAGAGAGTTTTATCAAAGTCAAGTTTTATTAATTCTAAAGAAAAAAAATCGTTTAAAAGGAAAACATTTAAATTATATTTTGTTTAAAAGATTATTTCAGAAGATCTCACTAAAATCCTAAAAAAAACTCACAGGTGTATACAAAAAGGATTTTAAATACTATATTTGCTATTATTTTTGGTTGAATTGTTATGTTTTGTTTGTTTTTTATGTTTTTGTACACAAAATTCGTGGTTGTATTTTCAATTTAAAATTAAAATAGAAATTATTCGATTAATCGAATAATTTGAAATTAACCGAATAAATCTAAACCCCGATTAATTATTTGCTCGATTAACCGATTAAATCAGAAACCCGATTAATTGAATACCCTAGTATATATGTATGTTAGGGTGGCCCTTAATAAACGAAAGTTGGATTTTGTCCATTCTCACCCTCCAGTTTGGTGAACATTAGTAAAAAAAACCATCCTGAAAAAGTTTTAGGTAAATCGGTTGGGGTTAAGACGTGCCGCAAGCCCTCTGAAGTTTTGAGATGCATTTACAAGGGGAAAAAATGCATTTTTTTCAGTTTTTGTAAAAATTTTGCCATTAAAAAATTACTTTTGCAATTTAATTTAAAAGAATCGAAATGTGTACGTAATTTTCGTTCTAATGAGACATAAAAAACAGAAATTGGTCAAAAAATTTTAAAGTTATTAAAAATTCGCCAGGCAATTAACGTGTCTCAGGCAACTAGAACAAGAAAGGTAGGAACAAAATTAACATATTTTGATAAATATTAAAATAAAAGCTCATTTTTACTTAAAATATGTCCATATTTACTTGTATATGAGTTTTTGTCTCCGTAGGATACCGTTAACCTATTCTTAGTTATGAACAAAAAAAAAAAAAAATTTTAACGGCAGTTTCAAAACTCCATTTTCAAATTATTAAAAATTTTGTTAAACAAATTTCAGAATTTTTTGATCATCTCATTGGAATTTATTAAGAATATAATAGGGAATAAAAATGTGAAAAAATTATGAAAATATCTCTTATAGTTTTTCCGTACCTGCGATTTAAATTTTGAAATTTTCGAGAAAAACTTGGCAATTTTTACTTGAATGAGCTCTATTTCCTTAATCTTATGAATTTGAAGCAAAACTTATTCAGAATATTATAGTCCAGATAATTCTAAATATACTCTGAAACTTTTACTAAAATCGGAAAACCTTAATCCTTAAATCGTGAAGGTCAAAGGTAAAATTTTTCAATATTTGGAATTTCTCTTGGAAAGATTTCGAAATGTTCGAAATGTTGCATATTTTTGGGACGATTATGATGAAATTTAACAAAAACATAACACAAAGCCTAGTATTTACAAAAACAGCAGAAAAATTAAAATTAACCCAATAGAGCACTTGGGGTTAAAATGATCCCAAACTTTTAAAACCATAAAAAATTATGATTTTAAAAGTTTGGGGTCATTTTAACCCCAAGTGCCATTAAGCGTTAATTTCCATTTTTGTGCTGTTATTATAAACCATCAAAATCGGCCCAAAAGTATATAATATTTCGCTATCTTTCCATGAAAAATTCCAAATATTGAAAAATTTGACCTTTGACCTTCACGATTTAAGGATTAACGTTTTCCGATTTTAGTAAAAGTTTCAGAGTATATTTAGAACTATCTGGACTATAATATTCTGAATAAGATTTGCTTCAAATTCATAAGAGTAAGGAAATAGAGCTCATTCGAGTAAAAATTGCCAAATAATAATAAATAAGAACATTAGTAAATGCTACCGGGCGAAGCCGGGGCGGTCAACTAGTATACAATAAATTTCAATGTATCGATGAATGAGATAAATGTTCAGGTGGACAAAATGTTAAAGGATGGAATAAATGATATATATATATAGTATATATATAGTATATATTAATCCATATAGATTACCAGAAACACAGACAAGAAAAGCATAATTTTGAATATAGAAATAACTCCAGGTATTTTTGTTGCGAATAGCATTATACCAGTCGTAGGCACAAAACATATAAAGGTTCTAAGAGGGATTTAGACGATTACCAAATATATACCTATAGAGAAAATAATACCACAATAGAGAAACGTCGAATAAGAAAGGTTTCAGAAGAAATAAATATTGAGTCAATAGATCCTATGGCGAAACAATCATTATTAAATATAATCGCTGAATATAATGACATTTTTCATATTGAAGGTGAGAAACTCACTGTAAATAATTTGTATACACAACATATACAGTATCATCATGATAACTTGCTAAAAGTCTTCAAACGTTTGAAACAATATAACTTAAAACTAAACACTAGCAAATGTTGCCTTTTGAAAACAGAGGTGGTTTATTTAAATCACCTTATAACCGATAGAGGAATAAGTACCGATCCAAATATGGACAGTGCGATAAGAAATTATCCAATACCAAAAAATGCTGATGAAGTCAGGAGATTTATTGCATTCTGCAATTACTATAGACGATTTGTAAAAGTATTTGCTCTAATAGCAAGGAATTTAAACCAGCTATTAAAGAAGAATAAATCATTCTTATGGGATGAAAACTACCAGAAGTCTCCAATATCCAGATTTCGAAAAACCTTTTATTTTGACAACAACCTTTCACAAGGAAATATTGGCTCAGACCAACACATATCATACGCAAGTAAAACATTAACAAAACATGAATTAAATAAATGCGTTATTGAAAAATAACTTCTAGAAATACATTGGTCAATTAACTTCTTTCGTCCATATCTTAATGGTAAACAATTTTATGTAGTTACAGATCACAGACCATTAGTGTCATTATTTACACATAATAATCCATCGTCCAAAATGACTCGGATTAGACTAGATTTTTGTGATTATGATTTCGAAATATCGTACAAGAACGGCAAAATGAACACTAATGCTGATGCATTGTCAAGAATACAGATACATTAAAGGCTATGATCCCAGCTGATACAGAACTCAGCAAGCAAAGGATATTGGGCATAACTCGTGGTATGAAGAATAAATTAGACAAAAGAATTAACAAAGATGGAACCTTAATTTCTGGTGAAAAGCATCATGAACTTTTCACATGGGAATGCACATCGATTTCGTGCATGTGATGAAATTAAGATTTGAGGTAGATACTAAATTTAGAGAACCTCACATAATAGTTACTGATATGGAGATAGTAATAAAATGCGGCGATAATCCAATAAACACATAGTTGTCTTTGGAGAAGCTTTTACCTATAACACTATCCCATACAGTATACAGGAACTTGCTTTGAGTGTCAATGATGCCATTTTTACAATAGTAAATACTGAAGAATTTAAGAATATTTTTAACAAGATATATAGAAAAGAACGAGAGAATTTGAAAATCTTAATATATAGGTCACCAACTCGCATAACTGACAAGAATTTGCAGAACGAATTAATTACTAGATATCACGATTCAACTACAGGCGGTCACTTAGGTATAAGAAAAACCGCACTAAAACTAAAACAGAGATATATATGGAAGAATATGGGTAAAATGATTAAAACACACGTGACCAATTGCGAGGAATGTAGAATCAACAAACAAACCAAACACACAAAGGAAAAGTTATCTATAACTGACACACCGGGGAATAGTTTTAAGGTCGTTTCAATAGACACAGTAGGCCCACTTAGATATTCAAATCAATACAGATATATACTTACAATGCATGATGACCTTACTAAATATATTATAGGATGCCCTATCGAATCAAAAGATAGTTTTGATGTCGTTTCAATAGACACAGTAGGCTCACTAAGGTATTCAAATCAATACAGATACATACTTACAATGCAAGATGACCTTACTAAATATATTATAGGATGCCCTATAGAATTTCATAACAACAATTTAAAAAATATTAAACACATGATTGAAATTTGTATTATTAATATTGTGTGTTATATAAGTTCATATAAGTATTATATAACTACACTGAAAGAAAAACGCATCGTAACCCCAATGAAACTTTTACGTTAACCTGTTTACGTTAATGCAATGAAAAGTTTCGTTAATGATATGGTATTTTACGTTGTATTTACGAAAATTACGTTAATAGTACGATTCAAGCAAAATGAGTATTTTTGTCATTTCGTAGTGTCATTGATGCTACGAAACTTTTTACGTTAATATTACGTAAAACTTTAACGTGAGATTCAATGTATAAATTGAATAACGAATGTGTCCCAAATTAATTTTTTGGAATAAAAAAGGTTTAATTGGCAAATCCTAATTGTTTTTGTGTAAATATAGTAATATTTGTATGAAATACAGCACCCCTTCAAAATTCAATGAAATATTTACGTAGCAATAATGAATGTTTTGTTTTCCATTTTTTTTGGATTAAATATTGAAAAATAAAATATTATAAAATATATTAGATAAATATATAAATATTTTTAAAAAAAAAATTTATTTAAATTATTTTTTTTGGGGTTTCTAAAATGCAACACTTATCATTAAACTCACATTTGCTATCTCTTTATCTCAATATTAAAATATAACCAGTATTTTTAAGCTGCTGTTAATTTATGTAATGTACATTATGTTAATTACATTGTTCATGCTCATTGTATTTTTTGTATTAATTATATATTTCTTCTTTTATCTACCTACTTCTGTACTTAAGTATAATAACGGTTTTTATTTACACTGATTTTGGAATTTTTGGTACATATTAACTACGACTTAAAATTATATTACTATTCTTGATACTCTGTTAAAAAACATTAAAACTGAGAACATTATAATATCATCTGCCTTGCTGCGTAATTAAGTCTAGAGCCGAGCTGCTTAATAATTGAATTTAAGTTTGATAAAGTTTACAGCCAAGCTGCTTATTTAATAAATTTGAATTTAAGTTAAAATCAAAAGTGTAGTTTGATTAATTCTCATACATTAAAATTGGTGCCGAAACCCGGGAAAACCCATTTGTAATAAAATATCATAGCCGCTTGTAATTGAACTCTGATTGTGGAAACTTTTTGGAATTGGATTCATCTTGGTGGACTTATGAGAAGGCTTTTTTTTATTGAACGATTCCGCTATCAACCGAAGCCAAATAAATAAACCAGCTTTGCATTTATCTTGCTTGTATTTGAAATTGTATTTCGATCGATTCCAGGATTATTTAATCGGAAAATGTTGGTTTGAAATCATAATAAACCGTATGTATAAATCTTATTTTTTGTATTAAGAATGGAAGACATTTCAAATATAATTGAAGACCAACGTGGGTTATTAGACAATTTAAAACGAACATCTAAGAGGTTTGATAGTAAATCTAGGGTTCTAAAGACACGAGGTTATGTTCAAACCATTTTGGAAGCTATAGAATCAGTATGTCAGCAGTTTACAGATACACACTACCATCTTATTAGTTTAATTCGAGAAAGGTCCATTAGGTCAGATGAGGTACCCTATTTTTCTGAGGAAATTTTTGAGGAATTCCAAGATTTCTTTCAAATGTTTAAAGGAAGATTGCTAGATATTAATGCTGAGACTCAGCAACCTCATTCGCCTATATTTCACTCAAGCACATTTCACGCATCAACATCTAGGCAAAATACGACAATACCAGCTGAAGCACGATTGCCCAAAATTGATATGCCGAACTTTTCTGGAGACTACCTGTCTTGGATCTCATATAGAGATATGTTCGTATCATTAGTACATAGTAATGTGTCACTATCAAAGATACAGAAATATTATTTCCTTAAGGGTTCTTGCTCTGGTACTCCACTAGACATTTTAATGAATATCCAGCTTCTGAGGAAAATTACGACTTAGCATGGGATGCTCTTAATATGCGTTATCACAATCGTAGGAAAATTGTTAGCACTCTATTATCTAAACTGTTCTCAATTCCGAATTCCAATGGTACTGCCGAAAGTATACAGAATATTTTGGATACTACACGCAATTGTTTAGCTCTACTAAATACTTTAGGAGTCACAAAGGAAACCTATGATGCAATTATAATACACATCACTGTAAATCGCCTTGACGTTCAAACAAGAAAGGAGTGGGAACAGTCGCTTTAAGCCACAGTAGAAATTCCTAAGATCAGCGAACTTTTTAGTTTTTTGGAAACATCGTTTAGGACACTTGAATCTCTCGCTGAACCTACTCAGTCAATTTCGCGTGTAAAGACATACCCAAACTCTAGAAATAATTTTCGTAGAAATATTCATATAACAACTTCGAACGATGATAGCAATTGCCCATGCTGCAACAGACGTAATTTCTTATACAAATGTTTTAAATTTATATCTATATCATCGAACGAAAAACGTGAACTTATGAAAACCAAACGAATTTGTCATAATTGTTTGAATGTTGGTCACTTTAGTCGCGAATGCCGCTCAACAGCTCGTTGCCAGACATGCCAACAAAAACACCACACCATAGTTCATAATGAATTTACAACATCAGTGTCTACGGACCAAATATCGTCTAATAGATCAGAGACAACAGAGAACTCTTCCAATATTGCAATACACTCTAGTGCACTCGCAAAACCTCAAGTTTTATTAGCCACAATGCGAGTTAGTGTTAAAACATACTATGGAACTTTTTCCCTCAGGGCAATGTTAGACCACTGTGCCCAAGCCACACTTATTACTGAAAATGCATCACAAACTTTAAGATTACAGTCCTTTAAAACATTTGCTCAAATTAGTGGAGTTTGTAAAAATAAATCTATTACTACTCATAAATATGTAAATTTAGTACTGCAATCTAGAACAGAACCTAGTTTTGAATTGAAATGTAGTGCTCTTGTTGTACCGTCCATCACACATTACCAACCTATACCAACAAATATGGGAAAACTTCCAAATATCGATAATTGACCCAGAATTCTTAAATCCTGGAGAAATTGATTTACTACTGGGTGGAGATGTTTATGGTGAGATAATTTTACCCGATGAAAAGAAATTTGAAAATAGTATTTTCTTACAGTACACCCACTTTGGTTGGATTGTATCTGGACCCACTTCTAAATTCGTTTATAGAGACCTCATTAATGCTCATTAGAAGAACAATTAAAGGCCTTCTGGTTTCAAGAAGAATTACTAGAAAAGAGGAAAGAAGAAGAAGAACTTTGTGAATGATATTTTAAAGCAACAACAACAAGAAATAACACGGGTCGATACAAAGTTTCTTTGCCGTTTAAAAATATAATTAAAGGTGAACAAATGCCAATATTTAGTATGACTGATTATAGCGCACTTTCACGATTGAAAAATATGGAAGCAAAATGTAAACAAAATCCTAAATTTGGGGACGCTTATTATAAATTTATGACTGAATATGAAAACTTAGATCACATGAAAGCGGTTGGTGTATATCCCAATGATTTGGAAAGAAATTGCTACTTTTTACCACACCATGGAGTTTGGAGGGAAAGTAGTTCCAAAACGAAATTAAGAGTGGTGTTTGACGGTAGCGCTAAAAATTGTACAAAATCTTCATTAAATGATGAATTGGCTGCAGGGCCAGCACTTCAAAATGATTTACCTACTACTGTTATACGTTGGAGACGTTTTAATGTTGGCTTTCGATCAGACTTAGAAAAAATGTTTCGCCAAATTAATGTTATAAATCAATATCTACAAATTATCGACAGTTACCTACGGTACAACTTCTGCCCCTTTTCTGTCTATGAGAGTACTACATCAATTAGCAGAAGATGAGATTGAAAATTATCCAACAGCAAGTAAAGTGCTCACCTCTGATACTTACGTTGATGATATAATTTCAGGTGCTGATAATTACGATGAAGCTATTCTGCTACAACAACAGTTGTCCAAAATGTTAAAAAAGGGCGGTTTTACGCTAAGAAAGTGGATCTCTAATGACAGACAATTTATTAGTAGTATACCTATTGAATATAGAGAGATTAAGGACGTATTTGAAATAGATAAAACCGACAGTGTTAAAGCTCTAGGTCTGGAATGGAATGTCACCACAGACTCGTTCTCTTTTAAAGTTAACTTTAAGCGTAATGATACAGTAACCAAAACAAGTATACTTTCTGATGCTGCAAAATTATATGATCCGTTAGGGTGGCTGTCCCCATAAACAATTAAGGCAAAGATAATGTTTCAAAGCCTGTGGTTGTTAGGAGTAGACTGGAATGACCCCCTTCCCCATCATATAGTATCCGAGTGGCTAACATATATGGAAAATTTAAAAGGATTAGAAATTATTAAAATACCTAGATGGATCGGATTAGTTAAAACAGCTAAACTTGAGCTACACGCATTTAGTGATGCGTCCACATTAGCGTTTTCAGTCGTAGTTTATTCTAAAGTTACTGATGTTGAAGGTAATTCCGTAATAAGTCTCCTACAAGCTAAAACAAAAGTAAGTCCTCTTAAAAGACTATATATTCCAAGGCTAGAATTATGTGGCGCTACACTTTTAGTCAAGTTATTTAATAAAATCCACACAAAATTTGAACATAAAATTGATAATATCACTTATTGGACTGACAATACAACCGTTTTATGCTGGATAAGAGGTCAATCTTCGAAATGGACAGTTTACGTTGGTAATAGATTGGCTGATATTCAAAGGTTTTCAAGCGCAGAGCAGTGGAAATATATAGCATCCAATGAAAATCCTGCCGATTGTGCGTCCAGAGGCATACTCCCAAGCGATCTTGCTAAAAATGATATGTGGTGGACGGGCCCTAAATGGTTGAAAGAGAACATACAAAACTGGCCAATACAACCCTCGTTAAATTATGAAACTACTGAGGAAATATCTAAGTCATATTTAACATATAAATGCTTCAACTAATACAACTGTTAAAATTAAATATCCATATATATTTCAACTCTATTCGTCTTTAGAAAAACTTGTTAGAATAACCTCTTATATTTATCGATTTCAATATAACATAATGATTCAAAAACGACATAAACAAAATCAAGCATTAGATAAATGTAAGATGACTGGTTTTCTCACCACAACTGAACAAAGAGCTTCACTTCAAAAACTTATTGTAATATCTCAAAATGTTGATTTTTTGGACGAAATAAGTGATTTACAAAAATATGGAAAGCTATCGGTCAATAATCACCTTTCACGCTTGTGTCCATTTATTGACTCTGAGAATATATTACGTGTGGGAGGACGGTTACAAAATTCTAATTTGGATTATTCTTCAAAACATCCAATTTTGCTTAAAAAACAAAACCCAATGTCAACTCTTATATTTACAGATGCGCATATAAAAACCTTGCATGGGTCTCTTTTACAGATGCAATCGTACGTAGCGAGAAAGTACTGGATTTTATATGGTAGAAATTTGGCAAAAATGGTAATACGATGTTGCACAAAGTGTTTCAAATATAACGCTAAAGCATCACAACAAATGATGGGTAACCTGCCTACTGTACGTTTAACGCCTACTCGTCCATTTAAACATAGCGGCGTCGATTATGCAGGACCCATAATTATCAAACAGTCAACTGTGAGAAATGCGGTTACAACGAAAGGGTACATATGTCTCTTTATTTGTATGGTAACAAAGGCATTACACTTATAAGCCGTTACGAGTCTGTCAACGGAAGCATTCTTGGCTGCATTCCGCAGATTTTCATCTCGTCGTGGAAAATATACAGATCTGTACTCTGATTGCGGTACGAATTTCATTATTGCAAATAAAAAACTGCAGATTTTATATAACCGAAATAAGTCGTCGCTACCAGAGGAATTGCTAAAAATACTGCCTACTGATGGAACTCAGTGGCACTTTATACCACCAGCTACACCAAATTTCGGCGGTCTTTGGGAAGCCGGCGTTAAGTCGACAAAGTACCATCTTAAACGTTTACTAGATTGCAAGGTTGTTACTTATGAAGAATTAAGCACTTTTCTGGCTCAAATAGAAAGTTGTCTAAACTCTAGACCTCAGTGTCCAATAAACAATGATCCAACTAATGCTTTGACACCATCTCATTTTCTAATCGGAGAAGCAACAAACTGTATACCAGAGAAAAATTTATTAGACTGCAACGTTAATCGACTCACAAGATGGAAGGCAATTGAAAAGCTTAAACAACATTTTTGGCACCGTTGGAGAAATGAATGGTTGTGTCGTTTACAATCTAGGCCTAAGTGGTTGAAACCAAAAAGAAATACTAAAGTGGGTGATCTTGTACTTATTATTGATGAACGCTGCCCACCTGGAACATGGCCGTTAGCTCGCGTGAAGGAAGTGCATCCTGGTGCAGATGGTATCGTACGAGTGGTTACTATACAATCCCATGGAAAAATCTTTAAGCGACCCGTTTCAAAAATTGCATTTTTGCCGTCAGATGAAGATTATGAGAAGCTAAGAAATAACTCTGACTGAAGAACAGTTGTTCTTGGAGGGGGAAAATGTTGGAGAATCAGTATTTTATTTTATTTATTTTAACTTATAATTATAAATTTCCTATTGGGGTTTCTAAAATGTAACACTTATCATTAAACTCACATTTGCTATCTCTTTATCTCAATATTAAAATATAACCAGTATTTTTAAGCTGCTGTTAATTTATGTAATGTACATTTTGTTAATTACATTGTTCATGCTCATTTTATTTTTTGTATTAATTATATATTTCTTCTTTTATCTACTTACTTCTGTACTTAAGTATAATAACGGTTTTTATTTACACTGATTTTGGAATTTTTGGTACATATTAACTACGACTTAAAATTATATTACTATTCTTGATACTCTGTTAAAAAACATTAAAACTGAGAACATTATAATATCATCTGCCTTGCTGCGTAATTAAGTCTAGAGCCGAGCTGCTTAATAATTGAATTTAAGTTTGATAAAGTTTACAGCCAAGCTGCTTATTTAATAAATTTGAATTTAAGTTAAAATCAAAAGTGTAGTTTGATTAATTCTCATACAGGTGTAGTATATTTAATATATTTAATATACTTACTTAATTATTTATGAACCTATGTAACAATGTGTTGAGCTAAGGTTTATTTTATGAACCTATGTAACTATGTGTTCCCGTAATTTAATGTTAGTTTCTTTTTGGAAAATTATATTTAATTGGAAACCTATTGGAAATGTAGTTTGTAAGCAACACAGAATTAAATAGTCACACAATGTTTCTTATACACGTTTATAAATTCGCAGAAATACAGGCACGCTTTATAATGTACACGAATTCACTTGAAAAACACAGCACTCAGTTGATGTTTGTTCGAAAAGCGTCTCTGATAAACTAGCTAACGACTGCAACCTCTGCCACTATTTATAACACTGCCATCTGCACTCTAGATTTCTCTTTAACTGTCTAGAGGTTTTTAATACATACGCCATCTGTGGTGTACTTTCTATAATGTTCTTTAACTGAATATTCGAATTCGAATATACAGTCGCAGCAAACAGCGTTGCCAACTTACGATCAATGGTCAACTGAAAGCTTTTATTCAATGTTAATAATGCCCACAGATATGTTACAGTTTGCTATTACAGCACTGTTATTTGAAAGCATTAGGCTACTTTCAAAACGTTATATTTGAATTCAAGTACAATTTCGTAACACTGCCTCCCACCCGTTCGTCCCGAATAGGCATATATTCACTTCCCCCATAGGCAGATAGTCGTTCTATGTACATCTATTTTACATTCATTTTAGATCTCGGGCTCTTTTCTTTCTGTGTTCTGTACACCACGTCGTTTAATTTCTTAATCACCTTGTATGGTCCATCCCAATGGGTTTGTAGTTTGGGAGACAGTTCTTTCTTGCGTTGTGGGTTATACAGCAGTACAAGTTGGCCTTCATTAAATCCCTCAGAATTCGCTGCTCGATCGTATCTGGCTTTCATTTTGTCGCTGGTCATTTTTATTCGTCTGCGTACGAATTCGTGAAGTTCGTTAAGGTCTTGGGAAGTGTTTTCATTATTTGATGAGGGCTTAATACCGAATTCTAAATCACCAGGCAACTTGAGTTCTGTCCCGAAGACAATTTTTGCAGGTGTTCGAGAGGTCGAGTCATGAACAGCTGACCTGTATGCCAATAGAAATTTTGGTATGTGTTCATTAGGGTGGGTCACCCGTGTATGAAGAAATTTTTTGTTTAAGTTTTTTTATGGGCACGGTGACATAAATGTGCCATATTATAAATATTTTCATGTCACCAAGTTTGGCTGCAATCGGAAATAATTTTCTGCCTCCGGTTTCATGTTGAATTTTTCAAAAATGTAATTGAAAATGACAATAGAGCATGATAAGCATGTTTATTCTAGGTAACTGTATTTATTTGTAGAAATAGAAATAAATTATAATTACATATAACATATTAAATATTTAGAGAAAAAAAGTATTACAAAAATGTTCACAGAAGTGAAAGAAAGAATAATCAAAATAATAATGAAGTGTTCATATAGCGACAAAATTATTTTTGCTATCAAATTTTGGTATTAATTTTCTTGATTCTACTGTTGTTTTGTTGCACAAAGTTGATGTTGCTTTACACTACTTTGACTGCTCTCTTTACCGCTTGAGTATGACAGGGGCTGAAATAGCTCAATTCCTCCGTTTTTTCCTTCTTCAATAAACAGAAGAAGATTTTTTTCATCTTCAGATTTTATTATAGGTGATTCAGTAATATTTTCACCCCATTTCAAAAGGTCATAGTATGACGTAGCATTAAAATTTATCGTTGGTATCTGAAACAGCCGTAATTTATTTGACGATGTGAATCTACTTTTCAAAATTCGATGGACAGCTAATTCACGAATATGTTGTTGGGGATATATTAACTTTACAATTAATAAGTTTTCAGGATCTGCTAAATAACCGTTTCTTTGAATCACTGGGCCGACAAACCTTCAAAGTTGTTGGTAAATATCTGCTAAGTTTGATTAGTTCAAAAGGTGTCGAGGTCCGTCTTTACAGCTGGGAAGAGGTTTTATAGAAAACCACACTGGAGCGTAAACCTTTACAATATATATTGCAAGAGTTGTTAGATTTGTTCTCAACTGAAATATAAAGATGAAGGTCTACACTTATATCTTCAACGCAAAGCTCTGGTAAGTTCGTGAGAATTGGTTGAAACTTCACTGTTAGCCTTTT
This sequence comes from Calliphora vicina, assembly GCF_958450345.1. Classification (NCBI taxonomy): domain Eukaryota; kingdom Metazoa; phylum Arthropoda; class Insecta; order Diptera; family Calliphoridae; genus Calliphora; species Calliphora vicina. The sequence goes on along the minus strand of NC_088781.1, from coordinate 80,848,390 downwards.
TTAAAGTTTTCACGTTTTTTGCAAATTTCTCCTAAAAATGTTTGTGGCCTTGATGTCCCACCATCAATATGTTGAAACAGGTGTCTGAATGACAGTTCATTCAGGTTTTCTAATAAACTTAATATACAATTAAAAAATTTAGTGATACAAGAATGCAAGAAAAAGATTTTAAATATAATTGTTCTGTTTCTTCACAATCTGACTGATCATATTCAAGTTCAGATGCTCTGTTCAATATAAGTATCTGACTACTTATAGCCATTTGTGTAACCGTTCTCTGGTATGTTGTCAAAATTCGTTCTCTTGCAGGTATTTTTTGTTTTTTAATGCAAGTACATTTCCGAAAATCTTTGCACTTACATGCCGAAATATCAAACAAAGTCTTGCTTTCACAAAGGATATTTTCCAACTTTTCTTTAAGAATTTTCGGGTGAGACTTTATAAGATTTTTACATTTTAAATTATATGTTCGTATCATAACCTTCATTCGTCTAACAGATACTGAAGGTATTGGCGATTTTCCCATATTTATATCAGTTTTCCAATAACGATTGCTTATATTTCTTTATATGTTGGCTCTTTTTTAGTTTCCCTCTTATATTTAATGCTATGTATGGTCCACTCATAAAATTTCATAAGATCTGCATAGGTTGGCAATATATTATTTTTTAAATCACACAAAACACCAAAATAAGGGACACTTCCAACTATTCCACTTCTCAGATTATGAAAACCTAATAAATAATACCACTTTTTCCTTAATCTATCGAAATATGTGGAAAGCTCGATTTTTAGGGTATTTGTATAAAAAAAAGTAATATCGAAACACGTGTTCTGCTGAAATGTAACAGTAAGAATCCGGATTTGAATGGTAAAATTTTATATTGGTATCAGTAGTTAATATTATTTCCCATAAAAATGTATTATTAATGTGATGTAAAAAATTTACTCTTTCCAAAAATTCAATCTCGATCCGGAGGCAGTAAAACTTCAAACAATGCAATAAAATTTTAGATACATATTAGCTACACCATTTGGCACATTTTTATCTCTGAGCCTTTCAAAAATTTAAGAGAAAAAAAATTGTGAGCCACCCTAGTGTTCATCCTAGTCCTTCTGGCCACTGACCACTTTTCTTAAATATTCCTCCAGGGTGCGATTGAATCTTTCGACCATGCCATCAGATTGAGGATGCAGTGGCGTTGTTCTGGTTTTTCTTATTCCGTATAAATCGCACATTTCCTTGAATACGGCGGATTCAAAATTTCTACCCTAGCTACACACCCAGTTGTTTACAAATACGCTTATAACCGTTTTGGCTTCCTGATTGAGTATTGCATATACCTCTGGCCATTAGCTGAAATAATCCATAACCACTAAAACATAACGGTTTCCAGCATCACTGACAGGGAAAGAGCTACCATCGCAATCCGCTCAAATGGCGCACCTGAGTTATACTGCTGAAGTTGTCCACGACTTCTTCTTACTGGGCCCTTCGCTGCTATGCATTGTGGACAATTGGCTACCCAATCGGCTACTGCTTGCTGACAACCCACCCAATAAAAATGTTGTTTTAGCTTCTCTAAGGTTTTTGTCACACCAAGATGACCACCACTGGTACCGTCATGAAACTCTTTCATTACTTCGTTTATTTTAGAGGATGGTACAACAATTAGATTTGTCACTGTTTTACCGTCAGCACTTTCCCATATGCGGTATAAGCAGCCATTTAACAATTGTAGACTATTCCATAGGGCCCGATATGATTTCATAAGTGGACTTTCGGCCGATATTTCATTGCGGGTTGGCCTTCTTTTGCCGATATTATTTTTGACAGTATGGGGTCATTTCTCTGCGATACAGACCAATCTGCTCTTGACTCTATATGCATTAGTCGAACGTCAATGACACATTCCTTTCTCTCGGCTTTTGCGCAATGCTTGCATTCTACGTTGCAAGGCCGTCTTGAGAGCGCGTCCGCATTGCCGTGTTTCAAACCCTTCCGGTGCTCGATGCTAAAGTCATAGCTCTGAAGCCGCTCAATCCAACGAGCCAGTTGCCCTTCAGGTTATTTAAATTGCAAAAACCACCTGAGGGCAGAATGATCGGTTCTCAGTTGGAAGTGCTAACCATACAAATACTTGTGGAAATGTTTCCCACACTCTAATACTGCCAGGAGTTCACGTCGCGTTACGTGAACTCTCAGGCTTGGAAAGTATTCGGCTGTAGTAGCCTATGACCTTTTCCGTCCCGTTGATCTCCTGCGAAAGCACACCGCCTATTCCGTATCCACTCACATCGCTGTCTAGCATAAACTTCGCCTGGGATGGGATATGCCAAAATTGGTGCTGTACACAACAATTTCTTTAACTGAAGGAATGCCTGTTCTTGAGATTCACTCCACAGGAACGCTCGCGACTTCTGCGTTAGCTCATGTAGGCTTACGGCAACACTGGCAAAATTCGGTACAAATCGTCGGTAGTACGTGCAAAGGCCTAGAAAACTGCGCAATTCGTGTAGATTTCTCGGACAAGGCCAGTCCTTTACGGCTCGTATTTTATCCTCATATGTTGATATGTCGTCTGCTGTTACGCGATGCCGTAAATACTTAACTTCTTTCTGGAACAATGCACATTTCTTTACGCTAAGTTTTAGTCCAGCCGCAGCTATTCGTTTAAGGACTTCTTCATCAAGGTATTTCAAGTGTTCATGAAAGACTTCCCCATGACAATTATGTCATCGAGGTACACCATGCATGTCTTCCAGTGAAGTCCTTTCAACACATGTTCCATTAAACGCTCGAATGTGGCTAGAGCATTGCAAAGTCCAAAGGGCATCACATTAAACTGCCATAATCCATCACTAGCACTAAACGCGGTTTTCTCTTTGTCTTTTTCTGCAATCTCTACCTGGCAATAACCACTTTGCAAGTCCAATGTGGAGAACCATTTTGTTCCAGCTAATGTGTCCAGGGTGTCGTCAATTCTTGGTAGCGGGTAGCTGTCTTTCTTGGTAACGTCGTTCAGCTTTCTATAATCGACGCAAAACCTAGTGCTGCCTTTCTTTTTAACTAACACAACAGGCGAGCTCCAAGGACTTGAAGATGGTTGGATTACTCCATCCCGCTCCATTTCGTTAACCAGCTCCTTCACCTCACTTCGTTTTGCTAGAGGAATACTTCTGGGCGCCTGCTTTATGGGCCTCGCTTCGCCAGTATTTATTTGATGCTTTACAATTGCCGTTCTACCTTGGCTTTGACTTTTTAAGGCGAAGACCGAGGTATGTTTCTTCAGAAGCTGTTTGGCCTTAATTCTGTCGGGCGGCGCTAATCCTCCTACCAATTTCCCTACATATTCCGCTAGTAGCTCGTGTTCCTTGTGGATTTATTGAGATGTTCCGGGTTTTTCTCGCAATTGATAACTGCCTCTGCTGAATTGCATCGACCTATTTCGGAATTTGGCTTAACGACTTTTTCATAGCTGGACAGGTTAAGCACTCTTACAGGAACTATTTTGTTGTTGCAGAGTTTAACGAGGGCTTTTGCTGTTATAAGATCACTTTTTATTTCTGCTGGTTCTACCACCCACAAACTGTTGTCCTCACAATCTCCCTCCATACGGGCCCATACTAAAGTTTCTGACTGTGGTGGTAGTCTCTGATGCTCGACGGTAACTAGCTTTCTTACTTGAGTCCTATTTTCATATCCGACGTCAAGGGGTATTTCCACATTTCGCCCAAACATAACTTTTTGTCCCATATCCAAAGTAATGCCGTGAGTAATCATGAAATCAGCACCAATGATTACTTCGTCCATAATATCGGCAACAATAAATACATGATTGACGCTAACATTGGCAATGGTTACTTTCACATTTACTTTACCATAGACAGTGGCTGGCTCCCCAGTAGCTGTGCGCAGACTTACCCCACATAATGGTTCAATTGTGTTCTTGACTAAATCGGGCTTGACGATGGACTGCGACGCTCCTGTGTCTATAGTAAAAATGAGCTTCTGACCGTTGATGTATCCACTAGCCGTAAGATTGCTATTTTTCTGCTGCATTACTGATATGGAGATTGTGGGGCCCTCAGATGTGGGAGCTAGCTCTTGCCCCATAGTGCTAGCTCGTTTTAGTTTAAAGGTGATTCTTGTGACGATTGATGATTTGACGGCTGGTTGTTTCTTGGAGGCGAAACAGATCTGGTTCGTTTTCTCGGTGCTTTACAGTTTCGCTGAATATGACCAGATTTACCGCAATTATTTACAAACATACCTTCTGCTTGAATGACAATAATTATTTTGTACATGACGACAAATTATACCACCAGACATATGGTATGCCAATGGGAAACCCTTTATCACCGACAGTTGCTGATATAATATTGGACTGCCTACTGGATCAAACATTAGCGGAGCTACAGGAGAGAAATATTAAAATAAAACTCATCACAAAATATGTCGATGATTTATTTGCTATAATAAGATATGAGGATGAGGACATGATACTAAAGACATTTAACTCATATCACAACAAGTTGAAATTTACGCTGGAGAGAGAAACGGACAACTCTATACCATACCTTGATATGAGAATACATAGGAATAACCAGAGGATAATGACAGATTGGTATATGAAACCAATTGCATCTGGACGATTATTGAATTTCCACTCAACACAACCCATGAGACAAAAGATGAATACAGCGATGAATCTAATTAACAAAGTTATGAAGATGAGTGACCGACAATTTGAAATAGGAAATATGGCGAAAATTAAGATTATACTGAGGAAAAATGACTTTCCAAATGATCTAGTGGATAAACTGATAATTAAGGTTAAAAATGGGAGTAATTATAATTCTTCACGGGAAAATGACAAAGAGGACACATCTGGCAACGCCAAATATTACAGTATACCTTTTATCCCAAGACTAACTGAGAACAACAAATTGAGAGAGATGATAAAAGACCAACAAATAATATTTGCACATAAAACGGACACAAACCAAACTTTGAAAGAGTGAAGATTTTAGATAAGGAAAAAAGGGAAAATAAGAGATATACGTTGGAGAACTTGAGAATACAGCAAAAATCAAAAAGTGCAATAAATGCAAAAGAGGATAAAAATAATACAAATGCAAACTACACCATTGCAATATTTTAGTAATAACAACAACTGTGATCGAATAAGACAAATTTACTGTGATATTTTATTTATTTTTGCATACATTTATTTTAATATTTTTAAGTTTTGTGTTGTGTTGTCCACTTATACAAAAAACTGTGATATATTTTATAAATGATGTAAACTTGACAAAAAATATTATATGTAAGTAAATTTGTTGAATATGTAGATTATAATTATTGTTGTTATTGACCAGAATTTTTCCTTTTGTATATTTATAATGTTACCAGATTAAAATAAAATTCAATCCCTGAAGAAGTTGGAAATAATACCAACGAAACGTCGGATTATATTGAAAATGATATAAATAATCTTTTATTTACATCAAATCACTGACCTTGAAAGCCTTAATATAGGAAACTATATTACTATCTATATATCATTTTACTCTGACTTTGCTATGCTTATCATTAAACGCCTCCAACACCTTTTTTAATTCGTCGACTATATTTCTCTCGTCTTCAGCAACAACCTCGATATTGCGCACGTTGCATATTCGCGGTTTTGAAATTATTTTCGCCGTTTCTTGCGCCAGTGCAAATGAGACTGTTTCAGCAAATGATGGTTTAGGTGTAGCACAAAGCGCATGTTTTATTTCAGGATCGCGAATGCCATTGACGAATGCCTCTATCTTGATATGGTCCAAAAATGGATTGTTTTCCCCTGGATAAGTGAGCTGTAGCTCGATTTTCAACGCAAAATCTTGTAGTGTCTCATTAGCCTTCTGCACTGTACCACGCAATTCCATTCGGTATAATTCTTTTTTATGTTCGCCATCATACTTACGTTGTAGCGCCATTATGTCATTATAACAATTTCTGTTGCTCGCTGGCATGCTTTCAATAACTACCGCTGCATTTCCTTTTAAGGCCAAAATCAACTCGATAGCTTTTTTTGCCGTCCACTCTGCTGTTTATAACTTCCGATATTTGCTGAAGCTTCTCGTCTGTCGCTCTAGAAGTTTCTTGAAATTTCATTTCCATTATTTTATTTTCTTTATTAACTTCAGCAAGAAGTTTCTCGTTGTTTACTTTTGAAGTTTTTTGAAGTTTCATTTCCATTATTTTATTTTCTTCTTTAACTTCAGCAAGAAGTTTCTCGTTATTTACTTTTGAAGTTTCATTTCCATTATTTTATTTTCTTCTTTAACTCCAGCAAATTGTGCCATCATTGCAGCAAACATTGTGCTTAAATCCATGCTGCTTATTGTTGCACGGGTAGAAACTTCCATTTCTTCTTTATACTCGAATTCGTAAGCTCCAATGTCAATATCACGCCGCTTGAATTCATCTATCAGCCTCTTTTGCAATTCCGCCTTATTGCCAGCTGTAGGTAACTCCAACTTACTCAATTCTTTCTTGAGTTGTTCAACTTTTAGTTCCTCAAACTTCATGCTTATTATTTTGCAATCCCACTTCTGACACCAATTGTTTCGTTTTAACCTATTCAAAACGTTTGTTTATTTCCTTTAAATAAACCGGATACTTTTGATTGCAAATCAAAGCCGTTTAGTAGTTTAAAGATTGTAACAACTCTTTATTTATTTAAAATGTACAACAACCACAGAATTAAATAGTCACACAATTACCCAATTCACAATTGATGTTTTAGTGTTGTAGCGTTATATGTCGTAAATATTTTTCAAACTAATTTTTCGAAACAAAACATCAATAAAAAAAATTACGACATACAACGATACAACACCAATTGTGAATTGGACAAATGTTTTTTATACACGTTTATAAATTCGCAGAAATACAGGCACACTTTATAATGTACACGTATTCAATTGAAAAACACAGCACTCAGTTGATGTTTGTTCGAAAAGCGTCTCTGATAAACTAACTAACGACTGCAACCTCTGCCACTATTTATAACACTGCCATCAGCACTCTAGATTTCTCTTTAACTGTCTAGAGCATTGGTAGGCAAAAAGAGGCATTTATTTTGTGTGCTTTTTTGGGTAAAAAATAAAATATCTACAACAACATCAGGCAACTGAATCAAATGTGTGTATTTTAACGCTCTATTACGCTCTTTTGTTCACATTCGGGTTGTTCGACGAAAATCATCGTAACCTGAACAATATGAACGCCTACCATGGGTCTAGAGGTTTCTAATACATACGCCATCTGTGGTGTACTTTCTACAATGTTCTTTAACTGAATATTCGAATTCGAATATACAGTCGCAGCAAACAGCGTTGCCAACTTACGATCAATGGTCAACTGAAAGCTTTTATTCAATGTTAATAATGCCCACAGATATGTTACAGTTTGCTATTACAGCACTGTTATTTGAAAGCATTAGGCTTTCAAATCAGCCGTTAAAATCGTTATATTTGAATTCAAGTACAATTTCGTAACACTATATTTGTAAAAATATCAAAGCTTAAACAAAACACCAACAATAAACCATGATTTATCTTTTCTTACATTTCCTTACTACAATTGGTTGGTTTCTTGCCGACACAACCTGTAGTATGTAAGTGAGTAAAGAAAAAACAAAAAAAATAAAAACAACTTGCTTTATTGTTTTCGCAAGAAAATCAAAATAAAGCGAGTTGCCAGTTTAGTCTTAATGCACAAGCAACTTGCAAATTTATCGTTAAAAGGTTATTCGGGAATACAAAATTAGTATCTTATGTTTTTAGAAATTCTTAAAAAAGTATGTAGGTTAATTCTAAGCGAGTTGTTAAGTTTTCTCTAATTTATTTGCCTCGTAAAAAACACGTAAAAACATAAGGTAGACATGTTATATATCAATGGATAGAGGATTATGTCTACTTTTCAAAAATGTATATAACTTTGATGTATATAACTTTTGAATATTTGCAAATTTTGAAAATTTAATTTTCAAATGCGAATATCTCCTTAGCTATAAGAGATAATTGATAGTTTTATGTAGTGCTCGACGAGGAGATTCTGTATGTGTAATTTTTTTTTTGAATCGGAACACAAACGAAGAAATAGGATAATTTTAAAAATTGAACATACCCGAGGTGTCCTACTTTAGGGATCCCTGGTCCCGCTCGTGGTGGGGTCATGAGGTCCGAGTTCAAAACTTAAACTCGACAGCACTTCCTTCATTCAAATCGGACTAAGGGTTTAGAAGTTACAGATTTATTTCCCTATTTTTTTTCTCATACCACTGTGCGCCGGTACAAAACAAAGCAGGCAAAAATCCTTTAAACACCTCACAATTTTTGATAGGAAGATACATTACCATTACACGATATATAAGCGAAAAACTGTAAAAACAACCTTTAAACCTTTTAATTTTATTAACAAAATTAATTAATTGGAATAACAAAATAAATTGAATCAAACTATTTTCATGTAGAAATGTTCAGATAAATTGTCGTGTCTTAAAATAGGCATGACATATTTTTTTAATATTTCTTCTAAAATCACATTTAATATTTCGCTTTCACATTTTCACATGTGGGTGTGAAACACGTGTAGTGCGATTCACTATTAATTGTTAACGATAATCGCATTGTTAATATTTCAGTAACATTTTAAACGATATTCTATCATGAAGTGAGTAAACTTTTGTTGTTATCTAAACGATTATCGACAAGACAAATACTTATGATTTAGTAAACAACACGAAAATAATAGTCGTTTGTTATTTTCGTGTTGATTACTAAATCGATAATTGTCGGCTTCAGCTGAGATGCGCGTTCTTTGGCAACAATATCATTGATCATTATTAAACAATATAGTAAGGCATTTATGAATTAATAATAATGTTCCAATCATTTACACTTTTTATTTCACTTTTGTTGTGTAAAATTTAGATTTTTGTATATCTGTTTTTTATTCCTCTTTTTTACGTTACTGCAAACAACAAAAATTGTTGACTAATTTTGCGATTGTCAGATCGTTAAAAGTTAGTGTATCGCACTACTGATAGATTACATTTTTGATAATAACTTTGTATGATGTACTTTTTTTGAAATATTGTTTAAGGTAATTTTTAATATTTATGAAATATTATGATTATTAAAAGTGAGTAATTTTTTTATTTTTTTACTTTTAGCCAAAAATATGTACTTTGCAAACTGGATCTCAAAGAGATATGTCATGTTCAAATTGTGGGACCCTAACAACAACTATATGGAGACGAAGTATACGTGGTGAAATCGTTTGTAATGCATGTGGCTTGTACTTTAAATTGCATGGAGTAAATAGACCTCATTCCATGAGAAGAGATACAATTCATACCAGACGCAGGCGTCCAAGGGACTCTGACAAATTAGATAAAAAAAATGAGTTCTAAATATGTATTTTAAATGTTTTACCTAACTCTAAAATAAAGCAATGTGTAAATTACTTCTTACATTACTAAAAAAATAGGAATCATACAAGCTTTTTAAAACATTGAGGTATATGTTCGTGAAACACTGCTCAAAAAAAATAGATTTAGAGAATTTTAAACATAACTCTCCGACATGTTAAGGAGCGTTTACAAATCAGTTTTCTGTATTTGTAAACATTTTGATTTTAAATATTTGTTATACAGTCTTTATGAAACCGCGATCGCAATCACACGTTATTTTCTTCTAAAGACATTCTTTTCTTTTAAAACAAACAATTTTAAATAGTTCCAAAAAAAAACAAAACCGAATGTGAATCTCCAAAAACAACTAGTGTGTTATTTAAAAACCAAAACATTCCATAATTAATGTGTTACAAAAAAAGTTTTGCAAAACACTAAATTGAAAAATATTTCAAACAAAAACAATTTCATATAAAACCAAGTGTACACACTGCACAGTGTTATTACATTCATGTGTGTACAAACAATAATACAACACCAGCATGGATACTGGTGAATAGGGTTGCCAGCCGGGCTGGACTTGGCTGGATTGTCCAGCTTTTTTGATGCCTGTACAGTTTCAAGCTAAAATTGAATTTGTCCAGCTAAATAGAATCTTTCGACAATAATATCCATCAATTAATATTTACTACTACTATATAGTACACAGTAATAACTTATGCAAAAACGTGTATTTTATTATGTATTTTTTGAAGAAAGGAACAAAATAAATACCAAAAAGTTTTCTGGGAATACGTGTCATATGGAATTTCTGATAATGATGCCAATGAAGAAGAATGTAAACGTGAAGAATTATTAGAAGAATTTTTATATTTTATGCAAAACATAATGCAGGAATTTACAACTCTTGATAATGACCCTTGTACATTTTTAGAGTTACACGATATAATGACCGTACTTAATATAAATTTTAATACATAACAAATGAAAAGCGTAAAAGTCCAATTTTCATCTTTTATTTTTAAAGTTTTTTTTTAAAAAAAAATTTGAGTTATTTTGAAACAACTGTTTTACGGTAGGTCGTAGAACTTTAGTACCTCTAATTCACACATTTTTATACCGATTTAAATTTTAAACATTTACGGAAAGGCAAAAAATTAACCTTTCATAAAATGTATGCATAAATTAATTTTAAAGCGTAATCAGTTTTTTTCTAAACCCATTAAAAAATTATACTTGTCGTTGTGTTGCTGAATATCACTGAAAACGGTTTTTTGGAATAAATTCTAAATTTGAGGGTGTTTCTGAAATTTTTTACACAATTTGTATGTTCTCATCAAGACCCACGCTAGGTCGTTTTCCAAGTTCTTTTCACTGTAGCATCGTGTAATATATATATATATATATATATATATATATATATATATATATATATATATATATATATATATATATATATATATATATATATATATATATATATATATATATATATATATTACACGATGCTACAGTGAAAAGAACTTGGAAAACGACCTAGCGTGGGTCTTGATGAGAACATACAAATTGTGTAAAAAATATATATATATATATATATATATATATATATATATATATATATATATATGGGGCATTTCATGTCAAGTGAACCAACTTTTGAAATCGATGTCTTCCGATCGGGATGAAATTTGCACCAAGGTTAGCTCTATTGGATAGTAACTCAGACACAATTTTTCAACAACATCGGTCGAGAACTCTCTGAGTTATAGGGGGTAAAATTTTGACAATTTGGTCAAACAGGGGTTTGTTCTTATCCATGTAACTTATTACCTATTGTTCTTAGCAAAATGTGTCCCAAATAGTATAGATAGCTATTTCTTCGATCTTTCGAAAAAAAATATTTAAAAAAAAAAATAAAAAATTTTTAATATTTTTTTTCCGAAATCAAAAACTTTTTTGACTTTTTTTTAAAATACGCCCTATTTTTTTTTTTCTTAAAATAAAGTTTAGATATTTTCCTTGAACACCTACTTGGTCGCTTAGTGGGATGCGAGTGGGATATCTATCAAAATAAATATTTTGTAACTCAAAACATAAAATTTTTGACTTTTTTTGCAAAATCAAAAACTTTGTTGACTTTTTTTTTTCAAAATGGACCCTTTTTTAATCTTTTTTTTTAGGTCAAACAAAAGCTTAGATATTATCCTTGAAGACCCTTTTGGTCGCTTAGTGGGATGCGAGTGGGATATCTATCAAAATAAATATTTTTTAACTCAAGACTTACAATTTTTGACTTTTTTTTTTGCAAATACGATTTTTTTCCCAAATGGGCCCTTTTTTTAAAATTTTTTTTGTAGTCAAAAGAAAGCTTAGGTCCATTCCTTTAAGATATTTTTAGTCCCTTAGTGGGATGCGAGTAGGATATCTATCAAAATAAATATTTTGTAACGCAAGACATACAATTTTTTAATTTTTTTTTGCAAAATCAAAATTTTTTTCCAATATGGGCCCTTTTTTAATTTTTTTTTTTGCTCAAAAGAAAGCCTAGGTCCATTCCTTTAAGATATTTTTAGTCCCTTAGTGGGATGCGAGTGGGATATCTATCAAAATAAATATTTTGTAACAATTTTTTAATTTTTTTTTGCAAAATCGAAATTTTTTTCCAATATGGGACTTTTTTTTAAAAATTTTTTTTTGCGCAAAAGAAAGCTTAGGTCTTTTCCTTTAAGACCTATTTTGTCACTTAGGAAGATGTGAGTAGGATATCTATTAAAATAAAAATGTTGTAACTCAAGACATTCAATTATTGACTTTTTTTTTGCAAATTCGAATTTTTTTTCAAAATGGGCCCTTTTTTAAAAATTTTTTTTTAGTCAAAAGAAAGCTTATGTCCATTCCTTTAAGATATTTTAGGTCCCTTAGTGGGATACGAGTGGGATATCTATCAAAATAAATATTTTGTAACTCAAGATATACAATTTTTGATTTTTTGGCAAAATCAAAAACTTTTTTGACTTTTTTTTAAAATGGGCCCTTTTTGTAATTTTTTTTTTTGCTATAAAGAAAGCTTAGGCCTATTCCTTTAAGATGGTTTTGATCGCTTAGTGGGATGCGAGTGGGATATATATCAAAATAAATGTTTTGTAACTCAAGACATACAATTTTTGTGTTAAAACATTTATTTTGATAGATATCCCACTCGCATCCCACTAAGGGACTAAAAATATCTTAAAGGAATGGACCTAGGCTTTCTTTTGAGCAAAAAAAAAAAAATTAAAAAAGGGCCCATATTGGAAAAAAATTTTGATTTTGCAAAAAAAAATTAAAAAATTGTATGTCTTGCGTTACAAAATATTTATTTTGATAGATATCCTACTCGCATCCCACTAAGGGACTAAAAATATCTTAAAGGAATGGACCTAAGCTTTCTTTTGACTACAAAAAAAATTTTAAAAAAAGGGCCCATTTGGAAAAAAAAATCGTATTTGCAAAAAAAAAAAGTCAAAAATTGTAAGTCTTGAGTTAAAAAATATTTATTTTGATAGATATCCCACTCGCATCCCACTAAGCGACCAAAAGGGTCTTCAAGGATAATATCTAAGCTTTTGTTTGACCTAAAAAAAAAGATTAAAAAAGGGTCCATTTTGAAAAAAAAAGTCAACAAAGTTTTTGATTTTGCAAAAAAAGTCAAAAATTTTATGTTTTGAGTTACAAAATATTTATTTTGATAGATATCCCACTCGCATCCCACTAAGCGACCAAGTAGGTGTTCAAGGAAAATATCTAAACTTTATTTTAAGAAAAAAAAAAAAAAAAAATAGGGCGTATTTTAAAAAAAAGTCAAAAAAGTTTTTGATTTCGGAAAAAAAATATTAAAAATTTTTTATTTTTTTTTTTAAATATTTTTTTTCGAAAGATCGAAGAAATAGCTATCTATACTATTTGGGACACATTTTGCTAAGAACAATAGGTAATAAGTTACATGGATAAGAAAAAACCCCTGTTTGACCAAATTGTCAAAATTTTACCCCCTATAACTCAGAGAGTTCTCGACCGATGTTGTTGAAAAATTGTGTCTGAGTTACTATCCAATAGAGCTAACCTTGGTGCAAATTTCATCCCGATCGGAAGACATCGATTTCAAAAGTTGGTTCACTTGACATGAAATCCCCCATATATATATATATATATATATATATATATACACATCTGCTCAAAATAATAGATACACCAAAATTTATTTTTTAAAAACGAAAAAAAATAATGGTATATTGTAAAATTATAAAAAAAATTCAGTCGATTTTTATTTATAGTTAAAAGGAGAGTAAAAAACAAAAACAAAATATTTCATAATTAATAATGAATATTATAAAGTAAATTAAATTTCTTAAATTTCGAAAAATTTGGTGCTCATAATAATAGATACATTTTTAAAAATTCTTATTAAACAAAAGCTAATAAATTTTATCTTAAAAAAATTAGTTTATTATTAAAGTAAAGCTAGTATCCAGTATATCCACCTTTGTTTTGTAAAACTTTCTCCACTCTTCTGGGCATACTGGATATCAAGTTCTGACACTTCTCCAATGGAATCTCGTACCATATTTTTTGCGTTTTCTCCCATAAATCGTCTTTATTTTTGAAAACTTCCTTCGAAAGCCTTATCTTTAATTCACTCCACAAGTTTTCTATTGGGTTTAAATCAGGGGATTGGCTGGGCCAGCTTAAAACAGGTACGTTATTCTCCAAGAACCAGTTTTTAACTAATCTTGAACTATGTTTTGGGTCGTTGTCCTGCTGGAATGTCCATATTAATGGCATATTTTCCGATGCATATGGAAGCATTACGTTTTCCAATATGTCTCTATACCCACTAGCATTCATGGTATCTTCTATTCGGAATATCGGACCAACACCATTCCATGAAAAGCAACCCCAAACCATTATGTTTCCCCCGCCATGTTTTACCGTCTTTTTTGTAAATTTAACGTGGAATTCTTTTCCTTTTGGTCGGCGTACATTTCTTTGGCAGTCGTTTCCAAATAAATTTATTTTTGTTTCGTCGCTCCATAAAATATTTCTCCATTTTTTTTCGCCTTCACACCCGGACCATTGTAAGTGCTCTTTAGCAAATTCTAATCTTGTCTTGATATTTTTTTGGCGCATTAGTGGCACTTTTCTGGCAATTCTTCCCGGCAATTTAGCTTGTAAAAGACGACGACGAACTGTTTGTGGACTGATTTCGTTACATAGCTCCGCAGAAATAGCTTTCGATGATATGAAAGGGTCTTTTTTAACCATAAGGACGATCCGCCTATCTGTTTCTGGACTGGTTTTCTTTGGTCTACCGCGAGTTTCTCTTTTTTGTTTTTTAGATAAAGCATTTTGGACAAAATGTAAAGATCTTCCTATGCTCTTTGCTATTTCCCGTAATGATTTTCCTTGATTTCTCATCGTTTGAACAATTTTTTTCTCATCTTCGGTACAATGATGATTTCGTCCCATTTTCTTCAAAAGAGTCCTATTTTTTATAAAATTGTTGCTAAAATTTAAATTATACTTACTGTTTCACGTAAATAGGAACAAAAAATTGCACAAAAAAAAAATTGTATATAAACAAATTACAAATTACTGATGTAATTCAAATAAATTCGTTTTTAAAAATCAACATGAAAGCAAATAGTTGCCAGATTTTTGACTGACATGACATTGCCAGATAGAAATTTTAATAATATGATGTATTCTTAACGCTTGCGAGGAAATTTTCAATGTTACCGCCATTTAAATTTTTTCCAATTAGGTGTATCTATTATTTTGAGCAGATGTGTATATATATATATATATATATATATATATATATATATATATATATATATATATATATTAGAGTGACAGCCGATTTTTTTTTAGATTTCAAAGAGTGCCGGGTGGAATATTGTGACACTAGGCCTAAATGTTAAGTGATGAAAATTTGAGCCAAATCCGGCAACGATTTCTGGACGCGCATCGAAGTCAAAGTTCAGATATATGCAAAATTTTACTGTTAATATGGAATAAATAGGTGAAACTCGTTAGCATTCTGCATTGTTTTCTAGAAATATGTAGATTTATTTATATTAATGAATATTACATTAAAAAAAAAGTTTTGGAAATTAACCCTGTATCTCCTATGGTTCAAAATGACCCAAAAACTGTATTATCGCCAAAATTAAAGAAAAATGCTAATTTTTCAGTTTTTGAAAAAATTTAGCTACTAAATAAATACTTTTGCAATTGAATGCAAAAAAAGAAAAAAAAAAAGATATAAATGACAAAATTTTATTAAAAAATTTTAAAGTTATTACAAATTTGCCAGACCATTAACGTGTTTCAGGCCACTTGAACATACAATTTAACATATTTCGAGAAAAACTAAAATAAAAGCTAATTTTTATTTAAAATATATCCGTATTTACTTGTGTACGAGTTTTCGTCTTCGTAGGATATCGTTAACCTATTCGCAGGTATGGCCAAAAAAAAATATTTTTTTTAACGGCCGTTTCGAATCTCCATTTTCAAATTTTTAAAAATTTTGTTAAACAAATTTCAGATTTTTTCGATCATCACATTGGGGTTTATTGAGATCAAAATAGGGAATAAAAATATGAAAAAATTATGTCAATACCCCTTACAGTTTTTCCGTACCTGCGATTTAAATTTTGCGTTTTTTAAGAAAAACTAATTTTTTGTCCATATTTAGGCGAATAAGCCCAATTTCCTTACTGTTATAAATTTTAAGTAAAACTTATCTATAGTATTATAATCCTGGTAATTTTAAATATGGTCTGAAAGTTTTACTAAAATCGGAAAACGTTAACCTTTAAATCGTGAAGGTCAAAGGTAAAATTTTTCAATATTTGGTATTTCTAATGAAAAGATAGCGAAATGTTATATATTTTTGGGCCGATTTTAATGCAACTTAAGGAAAATATAACATAAAGTCCAGAATTTAAAATAACAGCACAAAAATGGAAATTAACCCTTAGCAGCACTTGGGGTCCAAATTACCCTCAACTTTTAAAATCACGAAAAACACAACCATTTTGACCCCAAGTCCTCTTAAAGGTTAAAATTCATTTTTGCACTGTTGTTGTAAATGCTAGACCCCAATATATATTTTCCTCAAGTTGCATTAAAATCGGCCCAAAAATATATAACATTTCGCTATCTTTATTAGAATTAGAATTATATTTAGTAGCAAAATTTTTTCAAAAACTGAAAAATTTGCATTTTTCTCTAATTTTGGCGATAATACAGTTTTTGGGTCATTTTGAACCAAAGGAGATACAGGGTTAATTTCCAAAACTTTTTTTTAGTGTAATATTCATTAATATAAATAAATCTACATATTTCTAGAAAAAAATGCAGAAAGTTAACGAGTTTCACCTATTTATTCCATATTAACAGTAAAATTTTGCATATTTCTGAACTTTGACCTCGATGCGCGTCCAGAAATCAGTTGTATGGAAAAAAATTTTTGTTAAAATTTTAAAGAGTGCCGGGTGGAATATTGTGACACTAGGCCTAAATGTTAAGTGCTGAAAATTTTAGCCAAATCGGGCAACGATTTCTGGACGCGCATCGAGGTCAAAGTTCAGATATATGCAAAATTTTACTGTTAATATGGAATAAATAGGTGAAACTCGTTAACTTTCTGCATTGTTTTCTAGAAATGTGTAGATTTATTTATATTAATGAATATTACATTAAAAAAAAATTTTGGAAATTAACCCTGTATCTCCTTTGGTTCAAAATGACCCAAAAACTGTATTATCGCCAAAATTGGAGAAAAATGCAAATTTTTCAGTTTTTGAAAAAAATTTGCTACTAAATAAATACTTTTGCAATTGAATGGAAATGAATCGAAATATGTACGTAATTATCGTTGTAATGAGATATAAATGACAAAAGTTGATTAAAAAATTTTAAAGTTATTACAAATTCGCCAGACCATTAACGTGTTTCAGGCCACTTGAACAAAAAATTTAGGAAAAAAATTAAGATATTTCGAGAAAAATTAAAATAAAAGCTAATTTTTACTTAAAATATGTCCATATTTACTTGTATATAAGTTTTTGTCTTCGTAGGATACCGTTAACCTCAAGTTTCATGAAAATCAGCCCAAAAATATATAACATTTCGCTATATTTTCATTAGAAATTCCAAATATTGAAAAATTTTACCTTTGAACTTCACGATTCAAAGGTTGTCGTTTTCTGATTTTAGTAAAACTTTCAGAATATATTTAAAATTACAAGGACTATAATATTATGAATAGGTTTTACTTAAAATTTATAACAGTAAGGAAATTGGACTCATTCGCCTAAATATGGACAAAAAATTAGTTTTTCTTGAAAAACGCAAAATTGTAAGAAAAACTGTAAGAGGTATTGACATAATTTTTTCATATTTTTATTCCCTATTTTGATTTCAATAAACCCCAATGTGATGATCGAAAAAATCTGAAATTTGTTTAACAAAATTTTTAAAAATTTGAAAATGGAGTTTTGAAACAGCCGTTAAAAAAAATTATTTTTTTTGGACATACCTGCGAATAGGTTAACGGTACCCTACGAAAACAAAAACTCATATACAAGTAAATATGGACATATTTGAAGTAAAAATTAGCTTTTATTTTAATTTTTCTCGAAATATCTTAATTTTTTTCCTAAATTTTTTGTTCAAGTGGCCTGAAACACGTTAATGGTCTGGCGAATTTGTAATAACTTTAAAATTTTTTAATCAAATTTTGTCATTTATATCTCATTACAACGATAATTACGTACATATTTCGATTCTTTTGCATTCAATTGCAAAAGTATTTATTTAGTAGCAAAATTTTTTCAAGGTACGGAAAAACTGTAAGAGGTATTGACATAATTTTTTCATATTTTTATTCCCTATTTTGATCTCAATAAACCCCAATGTGATGATCGAAAAAATCTGAAATTTGTTTAACAAAATTTTTAAAAATTTGAAAATGGAGTTTTGAAACAGCCGTTAAAAAAAATTATTTTTTTTGGCCATACCTGCGAATAGGTTAACGGTACCCTACGAAGACAAAAACTCATATACAAGTAAATATGGACATATTTGAAGTAAAAATTAGCTTTTATTTTAATTTTTCTCGAAATATCTTAATTTTTTTCCTAAATTTTTTGTTCAAGTGGCCTGAAACACGTTAATGGTCTGGCGAATTTGTAATAACTTTAAAATTTTTTAATAAAATTTTGTCATTTATATCTCATTACAACGATAATTACGTACATATTTCGATTCTTTTGCATTCAATTGCAAAAGTATTTATTTAGTAGCAAATTTTTTTCAAAAACTGAAAAATTTGCATTTTTCTCTAATTTTGGCGATAATACAGTTTTTGGGTCATTTTGAACCAAAGGAGATACAGGGTTAATTTCCAAAATTTTTTTTTAATGTAGTATTCATTAATATAAATAAATCTACACATTTCTAGAAACCAATGCAGAAAGTTAACGAGTTTCACCTATTTATTCCATATTAACAGTAAAATTTTGCATATATCTGAACTTTGACCTCGATGCGCGTCCAGAAATCGTTGCCCGATTTGGCTCAAATTTTCAGCACTTAACATTTAGGCCTAGTGTCACAATATTCCACCCGGCACTCTTTGAAATCTAAAAAAAAAAAATCGGCTGTCACTCTAATATATATACAGTGGGGAGCTCAAATGAGTACATGTTTCTATTTTGTACACTTCTTATGGAATAAAAATAAAACTAATAAAGCAAATCCAAAAATTTTTTCTGTCATTTATTTTATGTCTAATATGTAACAAAATGAATTACAATTCAAAACAAAAAACATCCAGTTCTAAATAAAAAAACAGACAAAACTAAAGTTGTATGGAAAAAAATGTTTGTTAAAATTTTAAAGAGTGCCGGGTGGAATATTGTGACACTAGGCGTAAATGTTAAGTGCTGAAAATTTTAGAATATATTTAAAATTACAAGGACTATAATATTATGAATAGGTTTTACTTAAAATTTATAACAGTAAGGAAATTGGACTCTTTCGCCTAAATATGGACAAAAAATTAGTTTTTCTTGAAAAACGCAAAATTTAAATCGCAGGTAGGGAAAAACTGTAAGAGGTATTGACATAATTTTTTCATATTTTTATTCTCTATTTTGATGTCAATAAACCCCAATGTGATGATCGAAAAAATCTGAAATTTGTTTAACAAAATTTTTAAAAATTTGAAAATGGAGTTTTGAAACAGCCGTTAAAAAAATTATTTTTTTTGGCCATACCTGCGAATAGGTTAACGGTATCCTACGAAGACAAAAACTCATATACAAGTAAATATGGACATATTTTAAGTAAAAATGAGCTTTTATTTTAATTTTTCTCGAAATATCTTAAATTTTTTGATCAAGTGGCCTGAAACACGTTAATGGTCTAGCGAATTTGTAATAACTTTAAAATTTTTTAATCAAATTTTGTCATTTATATCTCATTACAACGATAATTACGTACATATTTCGATTCTTTTGCATTCAATTGCAAAAGTATTTATTTAGTAGCAAAATTTTTTCAAAAACTGTAAAATTTGCATTTTTCTCTAATTTTGGCGATAATACAGTTTTTGGGTCATTTTGAACCAAAGGAGATACAGGGTTAATTTCCAAAATTTTTTTTAATGTAGTATTCATTAATATAAATAAATCTACACATTTCTAGAAAACAATGCAGAAAGTTAACGAGTTTCACCTATTTATTCCATATTAACAGTAAAATTTTGCATATATCTGAACTTTGACCTCGATGCGCGTCCAGAAATCGTTGCCCGATTTGGCTCAAATTTTCAGCACTTAACATTTAGGCCTAGTGTCACAATATTCCACCCGGCACTCTTTGAAATCTAAAAAAAAAAATCCGCTGTCACTCTAATATATATACAGTGGGGAGCTCAAATGAGTACATGTTTCTATTTTGTACACTTCTTATGGAATAAAAATAAAACTAATAAAGCAAATCCAAAAATTTTTTCTGTCATTTATTTTATGTCTAATATGTAACAAAATGAATTACAATTCAAAACAAAAAACATCCAGTTCTAAATAAAAAACAGACAAAACTAAAATAATTCGCATGTACTCAATTTTGCACCAATTTTCCCTTCACAATAACTTTAGGAAAGAATTGCATTTTTTAAAAAAAATTTCAAAATCATTTATTACGTAAATAAAATCTTACACGCATTGG
This sequence comes from Calliphora vicina, assembly GCF_958450345.1. NCBI lineage: Eukaryota > Metazoa > Arthropoda > Insecta > Diptera > Calliphoridae > Calliphora > Calliphora vicina. The sequence continues at coordinate 80,827,637 of NC_088781.1, read as the reverse complement.
CATATTTTCTATAAATTTTTCATTAACTTTTTTTGGAATACTCTCTCTCTTGTGCTCAATCTGCTGTTAAAGCTCGTACAAATTGGTAGGAGTTAATCGGTATTGTTTCAACCGCCAATTCACGATTCACTAAAAACTGATAACTGCATTAATAAGAAATTTTTCTAGGAACACCATTCTTTACGATTTTTGACGTGTGTATTGGGTCACCATCCTATTGAAAAATTACTTCTTCTGCGGGATAAGCGTTATAATCTACAAAGTCAAAAGACTAATGTGAAAAAGACAAAGATGATTACGTATTGAGGTCGGTATATCGAACTGGACACTATTTCGGTAGAATTTTTGCTCACTAAACCATTTTTCAAAGTTTTTGATGAGTGCTTTAACCAAAAGAAAATAAACAAAAAAATATAAAATCAAAATGAATCTCTGTGATCAGTGCAACAAAGAATTACTAACAAAATTTGTAAAGTGTTTCTCTTGAAATTCGAACTACCATTTCTCTTTGTGTTGTTCTCTGTCAGAAAAAACATATGACACCATGCATGCTGAGCGAAGATCTAATTGGAGATGTCAAAAGATTGCCCTATTTTGTAGATTGCTCTACACAGCCCCAACAACAAAAACAGCAGCGAGATGATGATTGTGAAGAGATGTAAATAAGAGAGTTTTTATGGTTATTTCCGATGTCACAGGTCTGAAAGCCGATGTAACATCAGTAAAAACTGATATAAGCGACATAAAAACAACAATGATCGATTTAGCTAACAATATAAATCATAACAACACACAAATAAACGCAAACATAGAAACAGCACTTAAAACAATAACAAATACCCTCACAAACCTTACTGCTCAAGTGAGCGAATTGTGCGAAAGCAATAAGGAAATGGATAAAAAAATCCAAGAAATGGATAAAAGAATAAACAACTTGGAACAACAAATATTAAACAAAAACATTGAAATAAAAAACATCACAAACCAAAATGTTTCACCCACCGAAGTTTTTAAAAAAATTGCAGCATCTGTAAATGTTCAAATTAACGATGTCGATATCAGAACTCGTATAGCTTAAAAAAATCTCAGAAAATTATAATGGAATTCAACTCTTTAAATAAGAAAAAGTAATTGATGAGTAAGATTAAGCGCCATAGAGTAGAAAATCAAATTATAAATAACGATGACAATAACGAAAACAAATATATCTACATTAATGACCAACTAACAACATACAAACGCCGTTTACTTTGGCAAACAAAAACAAAAGCCAGAGAGTCCGATTGGAAATTTGTATGGGAGCGTGATGGAAATATTTTTGCCAAGAAAAACGAAATATCCAACCCAATTTTAAAAAACAATGTCGCTGATATAGAGTTAATTACATTAACAATTTAAACCCAAAACTAAATTTTAATAAATACACTTTTGCTAATTTTTAGTCTTTTTTAATTAAAAAATGAACCACACACAAAACCAAACACTTGAAAGTCTTTCTCACATTAACAAATCTATTTTAAGTTATCCCACAACGATCTTTTATATGAATATTCGTTCAGTCCGTAAACATTTTACACCCCTCATGGCAAGCATGCAAAACATAATTAAAACATCAAATTTATTCTTATAGTAGAGACCAACATAACCGATGCCGAAAATCATATTTATAATATAGACGGCTTTAACTCTTACTTTCTAAATAGAGATAGTAGAGGAGGTAGAGTAGTCTTCAACTACTAACTCCTTCGAAACTATACAAATTGAAGTAACAAACAAACAAACACAAAACCTTTTCTCTTATTACACTTTATCGTCCACCAAATAAAAACTTAAATGAATTCATAATAGAACTTGATCAAATAATAAACAAAATTAAAAACAAGCAAGACATCATTATTGTTGGAGATATGAATATCAATATACTCACACAAAATATCACAACAACAAAATACATGGAAATGATATCATCTTACGGACTAGAGATTATTGTAAATAACTGCACAAGAGAAGATGTAAATAAAAAAACAAGTACATGTATTGATCATGCACATGTAAGAATAAACAAATAAACAACACATGCAAATTAAATAATTTGGTTAACACATTTTTTTTAATTATTTTATTTTTAATTAATCTTTTGGTTTAACACAAATTTGCTTATGATTAAAATTTACTTATATTTTAAATTTTTTTCTTGTCTTTAAAAAAACCGTCTTTTTCATACTTAAGACATGACTGACTTAAAGACTAATTTTCCTAAACCTTTTTCTTTTGCAAAAATCACAAACACTTGTTACCGCTGCTTGTCTGCCGACATATTCATTAGATCAGCACATTTGTTTGATTGCGACATTTTCATGTTGCAATCGATAGTCAAAAAATATTAATCAGCTCAAACTGTTGTTTATGCCAGAAACAATAAAAACCAATATGTTGCAATATTTTGGAATTGAAATATGATATTTTACTTTTTTACAGCAGAATAAATTATTGCTGAGTGGGAACTATACAAATACAAAATTGAAAATATTTATTTTTAAAAAAACTTAAGTCCGGTTTACACCGTTTCCCTAACTCTCCCATCTGTTAAGTGAATCGTCCCGATTCATTTAGAATAGGAAGATCACTGATGTTACGAAATTCGCACCCAGAAGAGGATGTTTTATTAACATCTGTAGTCTCTGTTAATTTAATTTCATTAATCACTTTCGTGACCGTTGATTTACCTTTATTATTTGATAAGAAAAATTTATAAGCTAACATCAATAGACATAAGATCAATATAATTGTGAGGACCATATTGAAGGAAAATATATTTTGCCTTTATTCGTAATTGATGCCAATTCGTCAATGTTTCTGATATGTAAATCTTTCATTAGTTCTAAGGAAAGAACCTCTTGAACTTCCTGTTTATTTGGCGTTGGTTAGAGCAAAGCAGGAAGAGGCTTCCAATATGAAATTTCAACAAATGTTTTATTAATTATAGTAATGTTATCATTATGGAACTGTATTAAATATGTTCCTGATAATTCATTTGTTTCATTGTTAGAAGTTTTAACTGAACCATTAAATTGATTCAACAATATAACTCCAGGGTATAATTCCTGAACTGAATTCACGTGTTGGTTATTTATAAAAATGCAGTCATGATTTTTGCTAGACAAGAGCTTTGGAATACAATCTATTTTACTTATATCTATAAGATTTTCTTGATTACAAATACATAAACTTTTATATTCTTTACAATTTCCTTTGACTTCAAAAAATTCTTTATTACATTTTATTATAATTTCAGTGTTAATTTTGACAATTTTATCATGTATTTTTACAGGTTTAATTAGCAATTTTTCACAATTCTTACTATCTATTACAGGCAGATTAATTATATAGATTACAGCTAGATTATCTGTGGCTATTCGTATTGTTGCAAAGCTTAAGGCTTGTTCAAGGTTAGAGTAAGGAAATCTTTCTTTATCTAAAAATTCTCTTACTTCATCAATCTCTTTCTCGGACAAGATGAACGAATTTACTACACCCACTTTTGACCACTGCAGAGCATATTCTATATTTACGATTTCTTCTTTTAAAATTCTCAAGTTATTAGTGATTCCTTCTTCATATAATCTTCTGACTTCTTATAATGACTGAATGGTCCTGATGATTTGATTTGTGGAGTTTGTTATTAAATTAACTCTTTCTGTAATCTGTTTGTTAATTATTCTTTGCCTCTCATTATTTTCTAAAAGTCCATTCATCCTATCCAGTACTATTTTATGGTCCTCATGATCAGGTGTTCAGCTATCCACTTCCAAGCTTTTCCTAAAATATTTATTGAGCGTTTTTTTCGTGGTTTTATTATTTCAAGGTGCTCTTTTATTTGCCTAATATCGTGGAGGAAAAATGGCTTTAGGGTACTATTTCTAAGTACTTTATGTAGAACTTCGGATTCTATTTCGTCAAGTGAGGATTTGTAATGCGTCAAATTCATAATATGTATCAGTTTGAAATTTCCATTTTGTACCCTAGCTAGTCCCAAATGTATCGGGATTAATTGGGAGTTTGAATAATCTAAGATCTGTACCTCCGATAGGCAGACACTGATAACAGCGAGTGGCAGAACAAATCTGAATAACATTTTCTGTAGAGGGGAAAAATAATAATAAATTTATGATTTTATATTTTCTTTATTTATAATCCTATTTCTACTAAATATCTTTACTTTATTTCCTAAATCTAATTTTATCTTTTGCTTTTTATATCTGTCATCTAGTTTATTTCTTTTACCAATAAGTTTTTCATAAACCTCTTGATTTGGTTCATAGATTTTAATTTTAGTGGGTTTATTTCTATTTAATAATTTTAATTGTGCTTGTCGAAGCTTGTCGCGTACATCGTCATGTTTGATTTTGTTATGGAATACATCGTACGGTTTTTTATTTGTCACTAAATGAATTGTAAGACAGTATTGCTTTGCAGCACTGTAGAATATTTCTTTAATATCTATTAGAGAATATTCCTCTTTAATACAACGGGCTATTTCAACCAGCGTTGAATGTACTCTCTCCACCTGACCGTTTGTGGAGCTGTGCCTTGGGTCACAAAAATACAACTCGATATTCATTCTCTGCATTATTGACCTAAATTGGGGTGTTGTAAAACCCGGTTCGTTATCCAGAGTAAGCTTCTTCGCACTTGGAAAGCTTTGTAAAATTTCTTGGACTTTCTCGCCCAAGTTTAGTTTGTCTTCTATATGTCCAATTACGAGATACTTCGAATAAGCATCAACGCATGTAATGAATTTATGATTCTGAGCATAAAAAATATCAATATGAAGGCACTCCCCCTCATCATTGGGAATTGGAGCCTCTCCAATTGGTAGCTTGTTAGGTCTCCTATCATACTTAGTTTTGTTGCATGTACTGCAATGTCTGACATACTCTTTTATGCTGTTTAACATTTTTGGCCAATAATATTGTTGAAATATTTGTTTATAATTTTCTCTGCAATTCCTATGAGCACGAGTATGTGTTTGTTCTATTATTATATTATATATATATTATCTAATTGATCATCTGAGTTGGTTATGTCGATCGCAAGTATTCTAGTGTAAACGAATTTGTTTGTAAACACACCCTTAATTGTCACCTTAAATTCGTAAAGGTCTTCTGTATTGCAATGAATTGCAGTAACAAAATTCGGCTTAAGAATTCTAAACAAAATATTTTTTAAAGATTCGCTAGTATCGAACTCGATTATATGACGAGTTTTATCAAAAATCACTAAAGTGTCATATTTATTGAAACCAGTTTTATGAAGCAAAATTTGTTCTTTAAATTCATTAAGTGGCTTAGCCGTTTCGGGAATGCCAATAGGGAATTGCTTTCAGTAGAATGTTGAGTACTTTCAAGTGACTCGTTATCAGTAATGTTATTAAGGATTTGTCTAGAAAGAGCGTCGGCTACAATATTAGTAACACCAGGTTTATACACAAACTTTGGAGAATGTTCCTCAACAAAGGACATCCATCTCTTAATTTTCGCATTTGGGTTTTTAGTTGAAATTGCGAAGGTAAGAGGTTGATGATCTGTGTGAATTTCCAGATCTGCTACTCCATATAAGTAATTCCGAAGAGTTTTTATTGCCCATACAATTGCATATAACTCCTTTTCATTTGTGGCATAATTACGTTCAGTAGCGTTGAGGGTTTTAGATATAAACTTGATGGGCTTGCCTTCTTGACTGAGGACGGCACCTAATGCTTCATTAGAGGTATCAGTTGTGAGTATAAATTTCTTATTAAAGTCAGTCTGTGTCAGTTCAATCTGTTCAAATAATGAACGTTTTAATTTTTCGAATGATAAGACAGCATCTTCGTTTAAATCAATTTCTGTTTTTTTAGACATATATTGCGATACTCTTCCATTCTCCCCAGATAGATGTTTTGTCAAGGGTTTAGCTATTTTAGCATAATCCCGTATAAACTTACGATAGTATCCTATCATTCCAAGGAAACTACGAAGCTGTCTCACTGTTTTAGGTAAAGGATAATCTCTTATTGTATCTATTTTATTTGGGTCAGTTTTTATTACTCCGAAAGCTACATATCCCAAAAATTCTACTTGTTTTTCAAAAAATCTTGATTTTTCAAGAGAGATTTTCATGTTTGCTTCCCTCAATGTATCAATTACAATTTCTAGATGTTTAATATGTTCATTGAGTGTCTGGGAATAAACAATTATGTCATCAATGTAAACATGACAAAATTTTCCTATAAACTTTCTCAAAATGTCATCCATTGCATTCTGGAAAAAGCTTGGAGCATTCCTCAGACCAAATGGCAATCTAACGAATTCATACTTTCCGTTATTGACGGAAAATGCGGTCTTTCCTATGTCATCCTCTTTCATTAGGATTTGATGGAAACCCGACTAGAGATCTATGGTCGAAAAGTATTTTGATTTACCTAGATTTGAAAGTATCACATTACAATCAGGTATTGAGTATCTATAGGGAATTGTTTTTGCATTTAATTTTTTATAATCGATAACTAAACGAAGTTTTTGCGTCCCATCATCATTGATTCCCTTTTTCGGGACGACCCATACATGCGAATTGTACGGCCCTCTGCTTTCACGTATAATTCCGGCTGTCAATAACTTTTCAATTTCTTTATTAACAAAGGAGTTTGCAGATAAGGAGTACGGATATTGTTTGCTCCACGCCGGTTCATTATCTACTGTTTTTATTTCCGCCTTTATATCTGTTCTAAAAGGCAAATTCAGGTAAATTCTTGAGTGCAACTTAGACACTCTCTCTTGTATATTTCTACGTAACTTTTCTAAGGTATTTAATTCATGACTAACATTTTGAGTTAGAACACTTTTATCATTGTTCTGAATATATTTTTCACTGATAATTTCATTTAAACAACTATCGTCAATGTCCTTAATATTTCTATTTAAAACATTTATTTGTATGCCTTCGGCTTCTTTTTCCACCACATTATTTTCAATGTCGCAATCTCTCCTAAAAGTCCAATACTGTACTTGTTTTTCTCAAGAAATTGTATCCTATAAGCACATCCGTTTCCAAATTTGAAATTTCATAAAATCTTTGATTTACACCAAATATGCTTGCATCATAATAATGTTGAATGACAGTATAACCATTAATGGCTCATACTCTCTTACTTATAACTAATTCCCTTCTATTCTTCGTTAAGATTGTTTATGCGTTGCGTTTTCTGATTTGGCTGATAGATTGTTTGAGAAAGAGGGCGCTTGGGACCCTGTGGGGAAAAACTATGCCGGTTTTGTGAATTGTAAAAATAATTAGGCCGTTTATTGTTATAATAATTCTGAGGAGGTCTGATATTGGCTGAACTACCCAATTCCATTGGTTCTGGCCTGGGCTCCGGATGCCGAGCGCTCATATAATTCATTTGCAAATTTGTGTATCTTTGATTGTTATTATTAGATTGCCCGCTCTATTAAATTGAGAAGCAAAATTCGCTCGAACGTTATTTGACTCCAGCTCTTGTGCTTTTGCCAATGCATTTGGTAAATCCTTCGGTGATAATGAAAAAAGAACATTAGCTAGTGGAGCATTCAGTCCTGTGATAAAAAGCATATTGCCTATTTTTGTTATTTAGTTCCTTTGTCAATTCTGGCTCGGAACCATGACTCATTATCGTTTTGTTAATTAAAGCTGTAAGCTTTTTATTGACCTCATTATAATAATCTATGATTGACATAGAACCCTGTCCCATTATGCTTAATTCTTTTTCGACTATATGCAAAGGCCTCTTATCGGCATATGCGAAATCTAACCGACTAACAATTGAATCTAAATTAAGAACCGGTCCATGATTCGTGAGAATATCATTTGCGTCATCAACAATCTTATTTCGTAGTATTGTCAGCGCAGCAAAGTATTTTCTGCTGCCCTTTTTGTATAACTTCATTGAGTTATTAACGGCTTCCCGCCAACTCACGTAAGAATTTTTCCCATCAAAATTTGGTAATGACTTAATTACGTCTAAAATTTCCTCGTAGTGAATGCTATCGTTTATTTCCTGAGTCCGATACTCGGAAACTGTATTTACACATGACAAATTTGCTAATGTCCCTGACAATTCATCTATTTTTGCCTGCAATGGTCTTAAGTGGGATAGAATTAACCCAGTAACTTCATTCTGATTAGTAGCCATGGCAGTGGGTGGTCTCAAATTTCTAAATGATGCTATTAAATCGTTAACTTCACTTATTATATCTTTATTTTTTCTGACAGCTTGAACAATAAACGCTTTATTAGTACAGAATATATAACCCTAATACAATAATCAATTTTAATATACAACTTAAATGTAATGATTATCTTAGCTTACTTAGCTGATGATTACTGTTGTTGTTGAAAGGAAAATCTTTGCGCCTTCCCAGCTTGGATGAGGTAAGTAACATCTACGGTTGAGTGTTGGATTTTTTATCTTGGCATTCACTTCACAATTGCTCGATTTCAGTAAGTTTTTATTATTTTAGATTTTTTACTTTTTGCAAATGAGTAAATGTTTTTTTTTTCACTTTACAGGGATATTTTTAAGCTCTTAATAATGTTGAGGTATTTATCAAAGTTCACAGTAATTTTTTCGAATATTTAATACCCTTCACTCATAGGTTTCTCAGAGTTTTCGTTCACATATGGTATTAACGTTATTTAAGTAAAATATTAATGTTATTTAAGTAAAAAGTCACTTAAATTTTTCCTCTTAATGATTGAGTTCACTTCTTCTCCTATTTGTTAGGATACTTTTGAAATCTCGTCGGGGCCTCCAATTAAATAATTTGGTTAACACATTTTTTTTATTAATTATTTTATTTTTAATTAATCTTTTGGTTTAACACAAATTTGCTTATGATTAAAATTTACTTATATTTTAGTTATTACATTTTTTTCTTGTCTTTAAAAAACCGTCTTTTTCATACTTAAGACATGACTGACTTAAAAACCTTTTTCATTTGCAAAAATCACAAACACTTGTTACCGCTGCTTGTCTGCCGACATATTCATTAGATCAGCACATTTGTTTGATTGCGACATTTTCATGTTGCAATCGATAGTCAAAAAATATTAATCAGCTCAAACTGTTGTTTATGCCAGAAACAATAAAAACGAATATGTTGCAATATTTTGGAATTGAAATATGATATTTTACTTTTTTACAGCAGAATAAATTATTGCTGAGTGGGAACTATACAAATACAAAATTGAAAATATTTTTTTTTTAAAAAACTTAAGTCCGGTTTACACCGTTTCCCTAACTTGCATCAATAGTGAGAACAAATATCTCTGATCACTACTCTTTGTTTTGTTGTGTAGATGAAGGTGTAGCAAAACAAAAAGGAAAAAACCAGGGTATGGAAAACACAAACATAAATCCTCAGGGTGCGCAAATAAACAGTTTCAAAGTAAACAAACAAATTCAAGAAACAAACTGGAACTACATTATTGAGCAAAATTTAAGTGCAAATGAATATTTTAATAAAATCTTTCAACAATATTTATGAAAATTGAAAAATAATTAAAAAAAATAAAAAAAGAAAATCAAATCCGTGGATTAACGAAGATTTATTAGAAGGTTGCGATATACGGAATAACAAAAAATATGAAATTGAATACAAAAAGTTCAGAAACTCTTTAAATAAAAAAATAATTTATGCTAAAAGCAGTTATTTCAGAAACAAATTTATAGAAAATAAAAACAATACACGAGTTACATGGCAATTAATTAATGAAATCACAGGAAAAAATTTAACCAATATAGATAAAACGATAATTACAAATTTTATTAATGAAAACGTTTATAATTTAACAAATAATTTTGCAAAAAGCTTTAATGAAAATGTGCAAAAAATACTCCACAATTGTGATATTAAAACATTAGAACTCCGCAAAACATCAGTTCAAAACTCAATTTATATATCACCTACAAACGAGATCGAAGTGTACGGTATTTTAAAAAGTCTAAATATCAATAAAGGCGCAGGAGCAGATGGGATCAGGCCAAAAGATTTAAAACATAATGCTAATATTCTAACCACATTAGTAACAACATTTATTAATACTTGTATCTACAGCGCGACATTACCAGACCTACTAAAAACATCTCTAATACGTCCAATTTACAAAAACGGCACTAAAAACGATTACAACAATTATATACCTATAGCAATTCTCGAAAAAGTTTTCTGAGGAAATATAAAATCATAAACCCTAATCAATTTGGTTTTCAAAAAGGGAAAAACATCAATAAACTCCTTGGAAATTTCTCAAATTTTATAAATAAAAGTTTAAGCGATAATAATCACTGCCTAGTTCTATTCATCGATTTTAGCATCTGTCTAATCTGATTGATATCTTAGAAAGAAATGGCGTTAGAGGCAATGCTTTGAATTGGTTCAAAAACTACCTGGCATTTAGAACTTATCGTGTCAAAATCTTAAACACAACAAGCAGCCAAACCCCTTCGAACAACGGTGTACCACAGGGGTCAAAACTAGGTCCTATTCTCTACCTCATGTATGCAAACGAAATGATTAATATATTAAAAAACAGCACGACATTTGCATATGCAGATGATACTGCTATAATAGTAACTCACAAAAATGTTCATACTGCTATTACTGTAATGCAAAGCCAATTAGATATTATAAATAAATGGTGTCATGACAACGGGATTGTAATAAACTCATCAAAATCCAAACTAATGCACATTAAATCACCTCACATCACCCACACCAACAAAAACATAAAATTTCATAATACCCAATGTCTACATAATACAATCAGCCTATACCTATAAATGTACTACGATCATATAAATATCTCGGTGTTTATGTCGATGAAAATTTTAAATGGTTAACACACATACAATACCTTTGCAAAAAATTACGGAAAACAGCATACAGCCTATATCATCTCAGCAACTTTACCACATTTAATGTTCTTAAGCAAGCGTATTTTGCACTAGCTGAATCATATTTGAGATATGGTATTACTTCATGGGGCAGTTCTACATACTGCAAATCGCTACTGCAAACACAAAATCAAATTTTGAAGATACTATTTAAAAATCTGCAGTACAACAAACGATTTATAAATTACGACTTGGTTTACGGTAACACAGCCAATAATATAAACACAAACAACCCTACGAATAACAACTATCCAAACAACAACACCTCAAACTCCAACATTCAGAATCGCAGAAACTTGAACACAAACTATATAGAAAGTGATAGCATTAATAACAACATCGGTACACAGAAAAAAATTACAAAAGTTATTAAGCAATTAAAAAAAATTGTTGGCAACTGATTAAAAATTTCAACAAACTTTTTAATTAATTACTATAGATATTTATTAAATTTATTTAGTTGTCTATCAACAATTTAAATTGTTGAAAAGCAATGAGAAATTCAAAACAAAATCAGTAATGTATACTTTTCTTTTAAATAATTTTTAAATTTTGTTAATAAAATTTGTAAGAAAATTTTATATAAGTGATTTTAAACACCTTTATTTTCAAAAAAAAAGATTTATTGTCCACACCTTTTTTTTGAAATTGATTTGTTTTTTTCAAACATAAGTTTTGAAATTATTAAACAAAAATTAAAAATATATTATTTTTACGCTTCTTGGACGGGAAATCAATTTGTAAAATAACAAGTAAGAGAGCTATATTCGGCTGTGCCGAATCTTAAATACCCTTCACCAAATTATACTTTAAAATAAAAATTTTAAATATTTTTAGGTAAACACAAATTCAATTTTATTTTTCCAATTTTTTTGGAATTTTTTTTTGGAAATTGTTTTTTAATTAATTTTTTTTAAATTTAGTGAAAAAAAAATTTGGGTTAAAAAATATTTTTTCGATTTTTGACCCATTGTAGGTCCAACTTACTATGGTCTTATATACGTCGTTGCAAAGGTCTTTGAAATATCTATCATTAGATATCCATAATACAGATATAGGTCAAAATCTTGTGTAGAACAACATTTTCTGTAGAAAATCTTGAGTATAACAATATTTTCTGTAGAAAATCTTGTTTATAACTATATTTTCTGTAGAAAATCTTGTGTAGAACAATATTTTCTGTAGAAAATCTTGTGTAGAACAATATTTTCTGTAGAAAATCTTGTGTAGAACAATATTTTCTGTAGAAAATCTTGTGTAGAACAATATTTTCTGTAGAAAATCTTGTGTAGAACAATTTTTTCTGTAGAAAATCTTGTGTAGAACAATATTTTCTGTAGAAAATCTTGTGTAGAACAATATTTTCTGTAGAAAATCTTGTGTAGAACAATATTTTCTGTAGAAAACCTTGTGTAGAACAATATTTTCTGTAGAAAATCTTGTGTAGAACAATATTTTCTATAGAAAATCTTGTGTAGAACAATATTTTCTATAGAAAATCTTGTGTAGAACAATATTTTCTATAGAAAATCTTGTGTAGAACAATATTTTCTATAGAAAATCTTGTGTAGAACAATATTTTCTATAGAAAATCTTGTGTAGAACAATATTTTCTATAGAAAATCTTGTGTAGAACAATATTTTCTATAGAAAATCTTGTGTAGAACAATATTTTCTATAGAAAATCTTGTGTAGAACAATATTTTCTATAGAAAATCTTGTGTAGAACAATATTTTCTATAGAAAATCTTGAACAATATTTTCTATAGAAAATCTTGTGTAGAACAACATTTTCTGTAGAAAATATTGTGTAGAAAAACATTTTCTGTAGAAAATATTGTGTAGAACAACATTTTCTGTAGAAAATATTGTGTAGAACAATATTTTCTATAGAAAATATTTTCTGTAGAAAATATTTTCTGTAGAAAATCTTGAGTATAACAATATTTTCTATAGAAAATCTTGAGTATGACGATATTTTCTATAGAAAATCTTGTATAGAACAATATTTTCTATAGAAAATCTTGAGTATCTTGTGTATGACGATTTTTTCTATAGAAAATCTAGTGTAGGACAACATTTTCTATAGAAAATCTAGTGTAGGACAACATTTTCTATAGAAAATCTTGTGTAGAACAATATTTTCTATAGAAAATCTTGTGTAGAACAATATTTTCTATAGAAAATCTTGCGTAGAACAATATTTTCTATAAACAATCTTGTGTATAACAATATTTGCTGTAGAAAATCTTAAGTATAACTATATTTTCTGTTGAAAATCTTGAGTGTAACATTTTTCTATAGAAAATAAAATATTTTTCTGTAGAAAATCTTGTCTATAACTATATTTTTGGACATGTTGTGTATAACAGTATTTTCTATAGAAAATCGTATGAAAAACAGCATTTTCTTTAAAAATCTTGTCTATTATAACAGCATTTTCTATAGAAAATCTCGTATTCAACAGCACTTTCTATAGACAATTTTGTGATAACAGACGACTGTTTACAACATAAAGCTACAGTAATATTAAAATTTTAAGTACTCTGGTGATGAAGAAAGTAATTTTTATACCCTTCACCACCATAAGTGGTGAATGAGGGTATATATAAGTTTGTCATTCCGTGTGTAACATTGAGAAATATTCATCTGAGACCCAACAAAGTATATATATTATTGATCCTTATGAAATTCTAAGTCGATTGAGCAATGTCCGTCTGTCTGTTCGTCTGTCCGTCTGTGTAAAACACGCTCACGTCCAAAATACGCAAACAAACTTAGTAGAGTTGCAAGAAAAATGTTTATTATTGTCCTTAGCAGTTTGGTATTGAAAATCAGCGAAATCGGTACAGTGGAACCAAAGTTATGAATGAAAATGTGGGACAACCTCAAAAAAAATTTATAATTTTCACATATTTTTGGACATTTTTTGTAAATATATTGCAGCTAATATCATAAAATTTTGCACTCGTTACTTTTATGATAAAATTAGTAAATTAAATTATAAGAATCGGTTCATGATTTCTCCTAGCCCCCAGACAAATTTCTTCCCGAAATATGGTTCTATGGTCTATAAGGAATATCCACATAAAATTCAGCAAAAATAAGTTTCGTGGTAAAAGAAATTATATTGCAAAATTTTTCGTGGATCGGCCCATATTTGACCATAGCCCCCATATAAAGTACACTTCCGAAAATCTCTTAAATAAGCATAAATGTCTTATAAATATCGCTATCAAGTTGAAATTCGACATGAATAATCCCAATATATACCAAAATCGCTGTACCTAATTCTATGAAGATCGGCCGATAATTTGTTATAGCTCCCATATAAGGACCACTTCCGAAAAACACAATAACCTACATAAATATCTAAAAAATATCAATATCAAAACAAAATTTCACACACATCCGTAGTATATATTTAGAAATCATACTACTGGATTTTGTGAATATTGGTCCATATTTGACCATAGCTCCCATATAAGGTCCACTTCCAAAAATCAGTTAAGTACTCATAAATCTCTTACAAATACATTTATCATGCTAAAATTCGACAAAAATTATACTCCTATACATAGATATCACTGTACCAAATTTTATGCAGATTGGCCGGTAATTGGTCATAGCTCCCCTATAAGGCCCATTTCCGATAAAAGATATTAACCTTAAAAAATATTAAAAACATATCGATATCAAAATGAAATTATTAATTTGTATCCAGTAATCATACTTTTGGATTTTGTGAATATCGGTCCATATTTAACCATAGCTCCCATATAAGGTCCACTCCCGAAAATCAGGTTGAAATTCAAAACAAATTTATTCAATATATACAAAAATCGATGTACCATATAAGAACCACTTCAGGAAAACACATTAACTTGCACAAATATTCATAAAAATTTATACTGAACGAACATTTTACACGGATCAGTAATTTGTATCCAAGGATCGTACAAGATTTTTTAAATATTGGTCTATAATTCGGCATAGCTCCCATATAAGGTCCACTCTTGTTAATAGCGTTGTTTATATGAAATTCTACAAAAATAGCCCTTAAATACTTAGGACCATAATAGGTCATAGCAGCCATATATTAAACCAAAATAGTACACAGATCAGTAATTTGTATTCTGAAATCATAATACTGAATTTTGTGAATATTGGTCCATAATTGGCCACAGCTCTCATATAAATACATCAAAATCACATACAAATATTTTATGACAATCGAATCATAATAGGTCATAGCTCCCACATAAGTTGCACAACCAAATATTTTGAAATTTGTCTAAATATATTTGTATACCCTTTTTTATACTCTGTTTCTTCACTTGAGGTTAAAAGGGAAAAATGTTGATCCAAACGTATTAACTAATTATCTATATATATAAAAGAGTAACGTTACTGACTGACTGATTCATCATCGCACAGCCCAAACGGCTGAAGCTAGAATCACGATTTAATTTTAACTGTGGGTTCCTCCCTCTCCAAAACGATCCGATAAGAAGGGATTTTTGGAAATTCAAACGTTTAGGGGGTAAAAACGGGTAAATTCGGTAACCTTATATCTTCAAAACTAATAAAGATACAAAAAAACTTAAAATAGCTGACAGGTGTTTCGTACTTTTTGGAAATTCGAAACTTTTAGGGGAGAAAACGGGTAAAAACTGTATTTTGGTACTTTTTTTGCACCCTATGTATCTTTTAAACCAATAAACATAGAAACAAATTTTAAATCGTATTCTTTAATTAACAAAAAATAAAAAATATAAGTTTGGTACTTTTTGGAAATTCGAACCTTTAAGGGACAAAAATTGTGTTAATTTTTGGTACTTTTTCATAAAATATGTTTTTCTATAATTTGACATAGACATACGAATATTTTATTATGAGCTCCCACCACGTTACAGAAATTTATTTGAATGAAATTGTACCACCTCAATGGGGATAAAAAAGGTACCAAAAAGGGGATAAAATCGGGAAAATACATTATATTTGAAATTATTAAGCCAATTTTGATAATTTTTTTAACGTTGGTTCCTGGATTCATACAAAAATTAACTAACAGCGTGTTATTTGCAACTCGAGTACCAAGGTGTATATTGGGCCAAATCCGGGTAAACAGTACTTTTTTTAAAACATATTTATTCTTGGGCACATTAACACAGATTTTAATATTTTGATACATGCCTATAGCATAAACAATTTTGGCAAAATGGAATATTTTTAAATTTCAAACTTGAGGGGTGTTCAAGTAAGAAAAGGGAAATTGGTACTTTTCTCCTAATGGTACTTTTTTAAAATTTTAAATTATTTCAGTTATCGACATTAAAGTTAGCTGATATTTATTTGAGTGAAGTTAGTGTTAGGAATAGGGGATAATATTTAGGTACCAAAATGTGTGAACTGAACTATAGGTACTTTTTTGTTCATCTAATGGTACTTTTTTGAAATTTCTATAATAATGGACTTAGAAACATGAAATTAAACATATATGGTCCTAAG
Source organism: Calliphora vicina (assembly GCF_958450345.1). Lineage (NCBI taxonomy): Eukaryota > Metazoa > Arthropoda > Insecta > Diptera > Calliphoridae > Calliphora > Calliphora vicina. The sequence goes on along the minus strand of NC_088781.1, from coordinate 80,811,154 downwards.
TGAGTGAGAATTCTAGGGGGAGACTTTTTGGTACTTTTTCTTTATTGGAATGGTACTTTTTGTAATTTCTTCACCAATGAACCTAGAAACATGAAATAAAGCTTATATATAAACCGAGTGAGTGGGAAACCACAAGTGTGGGTTTTTTGGTACTTTTTCTATATTCTAATGGTACTTTTTTGAATTTTCTATAACTATGGACTTAGAAACATGAAATTAAGCATATATGGTCATAAGTGAGTGAGAATTCTAGGGGGAGACTTTTTGGTACTTTTTCTTTATTCTAATGGTACTTTTTGAATTTTCTATAACTATGGATTTAGAAACATGAAATTAAGCATATATGGTCATAAGTGAGTGAGAATTCTAGGGGGAGACTTTTTGGTACTTTTTCTTTATTCTAATGGTACTTTTTGAATTTTCTATAACTATGGACTTAGAAACATGAAATTAAGCATATATGGTCCTAAGTAAGTGATAATTCTAGGGGGAGACTTTTTGGTACTTTTTCTTTATTCGATTGGTACTTTTTGTAATTTCTTCACCAATGAACCTAGAAACATGAAATAAAGCTTATATGGAACCGAGTGAGTGGGAAACCACAAGTGTGGGCTTTTTGGTCCTTTTTCTATATTCTAATGGTACTTTTTTGAATTTTCTTTAACAATGGACTTAGAGACATGAAATTAAGCATATATGGTCCTAAGTGAGTGAGAATTCTAGGGGGAGACTTTTTGGTACTTTTTCTTTATTCGAATGGTACTTTTTTTAATTTCTTCACCAATGAACCTAAAAACATGAAATTAAGACCGGAGTGAGTGGGAATCTACAAATGACTGCTTTTTGGTACTTTTTCTATATTCGAATGGTACTTTTTGAATTTTCTGTAATAATGGACATAGAAATATGAAGTTAAGCATATATGGTCCTAAGTGAGTGAGAATTCTAGGGGGAGACTTTTTGGTACTTTTTGTTTATTCTAATAGTACTTTTTTGAATTTTCTATAACAATGAACTTAGAAACATGAAATTAAGCATATATGGTCCTAAGTAAGTGAGAATTCTATGGGGAGACTTTGTGGTACTTTTTCTTTATTCGATTGGTACTTTTTGTAATTTCTTCACCAATGAACTTAAAAACATGAAATTAAGCATACATGGTCCTAAGTGAGTTAGAATTCTAGGGGAGACTTTTTGGTACTTTTTCTTTATTCGAATGGTACTTTTTGTAATTTCTACACCAATGAACCTAAAGCCATGAAATTAAGCTTATATGGACCCGAGTGAGTGGGAAACCACAAGTGGGGGATTTTTGGTACTTTTTATATATTCTAATGGTACTTTTTTGAATTTCCTATAATAATGGACCTAGAGTTTCCAAAAAATCGAAGAATTTCAAACCACGGTTTCGGTTTTAAAAAATTAAAAACCGATCGGTTTCGGTTTTGTGATAATTTATTAAATCTTAAGTATTATAGAAACAAAATTAGTTGATAATATAGGAAATGATATACAAATCTAAAATTCAAACTTGACGGGTTATGGTTTAGTGAATGCGAATTTAAAAGTGATAATCAATGTTACTATTTCTTTATTGCAATGGTACTTTTTGAATATTTTATAATAATAAACCTAAAAATTTAAAATTAGGAACACATTTTGCATTTTCTATAATAATGGACCCAGAAACATGAAATTAGACATTTACAATTAGATTCACAAAGTGAGACTTGAGAGTACTATTTCTTTCTTCTAATTGGGGTGGCGAAGCGCACCGGGTCAGCTAGTCTCTTATAAATATCTTTATCATGCTAAAATTCGACAAAAATAATACTCATATACATAGAAATCACTGTACTAAATTGTATGCAGATTGGCCGATAATTGGTCATAGCTCCCCTATAAGGCCCTTTTCCGAAAAAGATATTAACCTTAAAAAATATTTAAAACATATCGATATCAAAATGAAATAACGCACAGGTCAGTAATTTGTATCCAGTAATCATACTTCTGAATTTTTTGAATATCGGTCCATATTTAGTCATAGCTCCCATATAAGGTCCACTCCCGAAAATCACTAAAATCCTCATAAATTTCTTACAAATATAGTTATCAGGTTGAAATTCAAAACAAATTTATTCAATATATACAAAAATCGATGTACCAAATTTTATGATGATAGGCCCATAATTGGTCATAAACTCCATATAAGAACCACTTCAGGAAAACACATTAACTTGCACAAATATCCATAAAAATTTATACTGAACGAACATTTTACACGGATCAGTAATTTGTATCCAAGGATCGTACAAGATTTTTTAAATATTGGTCTATAATTCGGCATAGCTCCCATATAAGGTCCACTCTTGTTAATAGCGTTGTTTATATGAAATTCTACAAAAATAGCCCTTAAATACTTAGGACCATAATAGGTCATAGCAGCCATATATTAAACCAAAATAGTACACAGATCAGTAATTTGTATTCTGAAATCATAATACTGAATTTTGTGAATATTGGTCCATAATTGGCCACAGCTCTCATATAAAAACATCAAAATCACATAAAAATATTTTATGACAATCGAATCATAATAGGTCATAGCTCCCACATAAGTTGCACAACCAAATATTTTGAAATTTGTCTAAATACATTTGTATACCCTTTTTTATACTCTGTTTCTTCACTTGAGGTTAAAAGAGAAAAATGTAGATCCAAACGTATTAACTAATTATTAATTATATAAATTGTTAAATTTCATACGTTCTAATAGGAATTTCAGTTATAAATTGCTGAATTAGATAGAATTTTTTGTACATATGAAATAAAATATCTTCTACGAAAAAAGAAATCCATAAACAAAATTTCATGTAATAACATGTAATATTGAGTTTTAACATTTTATTTTGTCCAATATTACATGAATATTTAATTAAATAATTAACCCGTAATTTTTGAAAACTGACTATAGCCTATTGGTATGAGTCGTAACATACCACTTATTAAGCCCAGTAGTGCGATTCACTAACTTTTATAACGATAATCGTATCGTTAAAATAAATATAACGAAAATTTATCGAATTTGCTATTCAGTAACATTTTTAACGACATTCGCTGTCGGTTGAAGTCAGCTGTTACTTTAAAAAGTTTTTTTCGTTATATTAGCGACAATAATTTAAGTTGTGTTTATTTAATCGATAAAGTGTATTTGCAATTTTTTCTTCGTCATCTTCATCTTCAGATTATACTACTAATTATTCACCTTGAAGGAGTACTTATTTTTGTTCGCGATTTCCCAAAAGTAATCCTTTACATTTTGGCCGGAAATAAATTGTTTTGTTAGTAGAATTATTTATAAAATTATGTATTTACTAAAAAAAATAAATAAAAAAAGTAAGTCGCAGCCAAGTGTCGAACCAACAACCTTCCGATTGCTAGTCAACGTTGTACACCACTGGTTAATTATTTCATTGTGTGTCAAATGATGGTTTTCTCCTTTTCGCTTATTTTGATATTTTGTAGACAGAGATGTCATATCCTAAACAATCGTTAAAAATAAATTACTGAATCACACTATCGTTACTGCAAGCGATTATTTATGTCGATAAACATTACGATTGTCCGTTCGTTAAAAGTTAGTGAATCGCACTACAGGTTCAAATCCCGGTGAATCCAAATATTTTTTATTTTTTTATTTTTTAAACCCGAGTTCAAATCCCGGTAGAACCAGAATTTTTTTTTGATATTTTTTTTTATTTTTTTAGCATGAAAAACATTTTTTTTATAAATTTATATTGATTTTTGCAATAATATTTAAAACACGCGATAATTTTTCTTTAATTTTTAAAATGTTCAATATTAGTTGATTTTATTTGTTTATTTTAACAATATGTTTAAGGATATATTTCTATTAATAAATATCATGAATTTAAAAATGCAGTTCTAAGCTGTTTTTAATTGGTTCCTGGTGAACTGATCTGGTTAGGGTAAATATCTTTGGGATCATACTAAATATTTGACGCTTTTCCTTCTATGATCATGGTTGGGAGGGGAAAAATACTGTGTTACCATCAAAATACTGTGTTCTCTGTATTTGTTGTCGAAAATGTAGTGTCATCGACTTAGTACATAATTTCCTGGAATTGCTGATTTCTGGAGTTCGATCTAGAAACTGACAGGAAATTTAAGTATTAAGATTGATAATACTCCCTTTTGTGTTTGTATGGTTTGGAAATGACTACTTGGAAAAAATTCAAGCTAGTACCAGCCATTCCCTGTTTTCCTCTTATTCTTTTTCTTCCTTTAATTTCTTGGATACGAATTTTTAATCATTATTGAACATTTTTTTTATTACCATCCGTCAGTTTAACCAGGAATCAAACAATTCCTGATTGTTATATTTTTTTTTTAAACATTTAATATATTTTTTTTATTTCAATTAAATTAAATATTTTTTTTAAACACTTGCTTGGCTCTGAATTTAGAAAAAGTCCAATGCGGTGTTAAATTTTTTTTATCTAATCTCCTTTTACAATTTGGTGATTGTTTCAACACTCATTGTTGATATTTTTTTTTTGTTTATTTCAATATATTTTGTTACCATGTCTCAAACTCAAAGCACCAGTGGTGTTCTTCCCAATTGTGTCTCATACAAGGATGTCATTTTGGAATCTGGATCTATGTATATCCCGCCTTGTGGTCATGTTTGTAATGGCAAACTAAAGGCAACCCAACCAACAAGACCAACTACCAACGTTAATGTCAATGTACCACCACCACCCATTGTGACTCGTGCCCAGTCTCAAAGAGCTTTGGAATTTGACAATAATCGGTCTAATACCGTTCCACCTACACCAGGAAATGTCCCACCGACGGATCAAAACGTTTCCTTTATGTCGGTTAGTTCTCCCCTAGGTCAACTTGACCAATTACAGTCAATTGTTTCAGCTACGGTTAACGCGCAGCAAGCCGCCATGCTGACAACACTCACCCAACATTTAACGAAATTAATCGAATCCAATATAGAAGCCGGACTCCAACGACAAAATTTGAGTACTCAATATATAAGTAATACCCCTACACGAACGCAACCTTCAGTATCAGGACAAAATCCGCAAATTTTAACATTGCCATCTGTAGAGCAGCAAACCTTAGAACAGTTGTTAGGTTTACCAACAAATATAAATTCCTCTGTTCAAAATACTACATAATAGATATTTCTGATCGCCTTACGATTCCTCTTCCAGAAAGGGTTCTAGTGGAAATTCTACGCCGTAATTTATTACCGGAAATCCAACATGAATTGTCGAATTTAGAAATCAACTCAATTTCCCAACTCCGCGACATATGTCGAAAACGTGAATTTTTCATGCAGGAAGTAGGGAAGAGACATGGTATTTCAAAACCTTTAGTTTCACGTAGGCAAGTGAATGAAATGTACGAACAAGATTCTGAATCATCTGATGAGGAAATTTCGGCAATTTCTCTTGTCTGCTGGAATTGTCAGAAATCGGGTCATCGTTTGCCTTGATGAAAGACGTGTGTTTTGCTATGGTGGCGGAACAGCAAACGCCTATAAGCCAACCTGCACGACCTGAACGGTTCAAAAAACTTGCGGGTGAGTGCACAGAAAAGTGTACGCAAACAGACCCGGTCAACTTACACCAATACAATTAAACTTACACAATGGCAATTAAAAATGTAGAATTGCAAATTAAAACAATTGAGCTTGAGCTGTTAAAAAATCAACAATAATTTTTTATTTATTCAAATTCGTCCAAAAAGTACAAAGAAATGAAGTTCCTTTTTTATTTTATAAATCATTTTATTTTTATTAAATTAAATACAAATTTTAATTATTAAATAAAAAACTAAATTTAGTTCTCTCTAAGAGAAAGTTTGATGTGGTCTCTTATTTTATGACCAATTTTTGTTAAATTGGTTTCATTTTCAATATTAAAATTATGTTGAATTGTTCCACTCTCTTCAACATTTGCGTATTTAGGAACATTAAATTTTATGCATACATTATGTAACGCAGCACACACATTTCCAAAAGCTGCCATTTTTTCCGGACTGTAACGACTTCTTTTATTATTACTAAGAATTTTCCAGCGTCCTTTCAGAATTCCTATTGTCCTTTCTATTATGCATCTACCTTTGGAATGTACGTCGTTAAAATGAGCTTCAAGCGAACCCTCAGGTGGATTTCTGTATAGTGTTATGCACCATGGTTCCAATGGATACCCCGAGTCACCTTAAATTAAAATATATAAAAGAAAATTTCCTAACTTAAAAATAGTGGATAGATATTAAACATACATACATACCTAAAAGCCAAACATTTTTAACATTATTGTTGTAAAGTTCGGACAACAAATTCCTTTCCTCCGAGTGTTTCCAGACGAATGCGTTATGGGCTGCGCCACCGTATTTTGAGTTGATGGACAAAATTTTATGCTCGTGGTCACAAATCTTAAATTTTTACTTAATATAAAACTTTTATTTTTATAAAAATAAAATAACACTTACCACCATTGAGTTGAGACTATGAAACCCTTTCCTATTAAAGAACATATGTTCATTGGACGCTGGTCTTTGAAGTCCAAAGTGTGTGCCAATAACGCAACCAATGACTACAATAAAATATATAGTATTAATAACATTTAAATATCAAATGATGTATAAATACTAACCTCCGGGAATCTTATATTTCTTCATGAATGCATCCATACATTCATACGAGTTTTCCGGGTCAAAATTAATGAACGATGGACACAGTTTGTCCTCCAATTCCTTCACACAGTTGTCAACATACTTACAAATAGTACTTTGACTCATACCAATTAAATAGTCATTACCAACTACGTACTGAAAACTCCCGCCGGCTAAAAGGGATAATGTTGCTGCTAACTGCAATTTCGCTGGCACCGATGTTAACATGCTCCCGGAAAAATTCATTTGGGAAAGTACAAAGTTAAAAGCCTCCTTCGATAATCTAAATCGTTTTCGGAACCTAAAATATAAATTTATCATTAATTATTTACATATTTACATTCCTATTATTCAAATTTGCTTTTTACTTACGCTATGTTTGATAATAACAAAGGGTCGCTTGTCTCTTTGCTGTTCATCCTCTTCAGATGAAGATAAGAAAAATAAAAGGGATGGATCCATTTTCTAAATAATAAAAATTATATTACAATCAATTTAAAAATCTCTAATTTTACTTACCCGCTTTCTTTTAATTGTTTTGTTTACATTTGTACAAATCATATGGTTTGATTCTATTACAAAACAAAAAATCTTTTACGTTTTTGTTTTAAATTTCGATTCGATAGCTATCGAGTGCCGTAATTTGGCTATTCGATACGTCACGAAATTTTACTCGATACGAAAACTCATTTGGACCCAGGTTTTTTTTTAATCCCGATTGAAAATTTAAAAACAAAATTTTTATTGAACTAAAATATTAAAATCTGTGCGAAAAATTTAGAAAAATGTTTGAATTTTCATAAAAAAATTAAAAAAAAATTAAAATCAAAAACATTTAATTTCAAAAAAAAAGAAAAATCACAAAACCTTAAAAACCAAACAACAAGAACAAGTGGGAAAACAATTAGACAAAAGAAACAATGATTTAATCAAAAATAAATTTATTTAAAATTTTCTTTTATTAATATATATACAATTTATAATTTCTTATAAAAATTTAAAAATTAATTTTTTGCTTAAATCTATTCACTTTTTTTTTGTTAAAATTTTATTTTTCAAATGTGTAAATAATTCACTTATTTTTTTATTCACTCGCGTTGTAAAAATCAAAACAAACTAAAATGTAATGCAAAAATCAATATTATAGTGGTGAAAAAGTTAACAAAAAATGTAAAAATCTTTTAAAACAAGTGTAAAAAAGAACCAAAAATATTTGTAAACATTATTAAAAGTCAACACAGAATAATTATTTGAGTAAAAATGTTAACCCATTTGGCGTCGCTGTACTCAATTGAGTACAGCTATATATTAGGCGATATTTTTGAAATTTTAAAAGTTTTTGTGATTTTTTCGCGTTTTTAGCTTAAAAGGAACCTGCTTCCGCTAAAATAATACAAAAAATCTGACTTTATACGTATCAGCTGTCAAAAAATAGACTCTTAAACTTATAGAAAATTGGTGTGGCGAGATAAACACAGATTTTCCGTTTTTTAGCTTTTACTGTATTGGTAATTTTTATTTTATTTTATTTTCTAAAAGAAAGCATTTCTATTTATAAAATATGTAAAAATAAATTGTCTGCCATTTACTTTTACAAAGTTATCGTATTTTAAATATAACTGTACTCAATTGAGTACATTGGCAGAATCCATATACAAATTTTGCCAACACTGTTATGTTTACAGAAATATAAAAGCAATATTGGAAGATAGTGACAGTGATTCTTTTTATGATTTCGCAATCAATTAACAGATGGTGGTGATGAGAACATGACAGCTGACAACTTACCGAGAGATGTGACAGACAACATTTAGGTGTTTAATCTAGACTTAAAAAAATATATGGGTGCACTGATATTGATTTGAAATAACAAATAACCCAGAGAGGATTTATAGTGGTATTATGATAAAGATATTGGCATGGAAATTGCGTTAAAGTCAATGTCAAAAAACGGATATTGCTACACTTACGATTTATATTGTAGAAAATCGGAGGCAAATTTGATTGATCCCTTAGGGTCAAAAGTAGTAAAAAATTACTTGAGAAAAAGGAGAGGTATTTTTTGATAACATTTTTACTAGTTGTATTATCTTGGTCGATCTCAAGGAAAATAGAATTCGTGCTATTGGCACAATTTGAGAAAAGGGAACAAAAAAGTTTCCATTAAGATTTGCGAATGAAATGAATAAAGAAGAGTTGGCTTCATATGACTATAGATTTGACAAACAAAATGAAATTCTTTTGGTAAAATGGAAAGACAATGGCAACAAACTATGACACAATTGAGCTATTAGGAGCTGTAAAACGGTGGCCTTCTACACCAAGACAAAAAATTTATGTCAACTTACGAAAGGTGTTTCAGTATTATAACTAACGTATGGGGGGAATAGATGAACTGTACCAGTCCATTTCACTCTACAGAATTCGTGGTATGAAAGGTGGGGGCATTGTTTATCTATGTAAAAGATATGGCCATTACATACGCTTGGCGGTTATATGTTGACTCTATGCAGCGATAGCATGGATCAAATTTTATTCCGACGATTCATTACAAGGTACTATTTACGCCAAAACACGAAAATAAAGCTCGACTTTCATCTTCATTGTTCCTAGGGTATAGGTTACTAACCCAAAAAGTTGTAAAAGCTATTAAAATGTATTTTATGTCATGCAAGAGTTTGCTGGCAATGCAAGAAATGTTTAAAATTATTATGCATTAAACAAAAATATTTTGAAATTTCCCACCTGTATCCCGCCGCTGTACTCAGTTGAGTACACCCATCCCACTCCTCCCATTTATTTTTTTTTCTCAGTAATTTCTAAAAATTCCATATATACAGCTACAGGAAGCAGCCGATAGATCTTTCGACGTGGGATCCTGTTAATGTAAGTCAAAAACCTTTATTTATTTTTATCTTATTTTCATTTTTTTTATACAAACAAAAATATTAACATAAACACATAACACCCACTGATTCTTACAGCAAAATATGTCTGTTAAATATTGTTAACATGAGTAAATCTGCTAAAATGAGCAAACTAAAGAAAAATGTCTTACTTCAAAATTTGATGCTGTGTTTTGTTGTGTCGACGCGCACATCATGTTGTTCAATGTCATCGCGCCGCGAAAACCATGTTGTACCATGTCATCGCGCCACGAAAACCGTGTTGTACCATGTCATGCCTATAACTATTGATGTTGCTGTTATTATGTGTGGTAGCTTGAGTTGAATTGATGTTAACAAATGTCGCATTGTTAGGCAGAATAAAATTGCAAAGCAGAATGATATTGTAAGTAATAAAATATAAATTTATTTGGTATCTCAAAAATACATTTTATTTATTCCAAGTCTTAATAATAATTAACCTAAAAAACTGAAACTACGTTGTTATATCGAATAGCCATATACCCGTTTATGTCGTGTCAGCGTCTGGTTATTGTGTTGTCTTATGACTTATATTTCGTCATTCTTTAGCAATATATTAGTACACAGAAAAAAAAGCACTTCTAAATTTAAGTTTATTTTACTCAAATTTAGCCAGAATTGTACTTAAAAATTTAAGTACGATTCATACTCATTTGTACTTAGAATTTGTATAAACGGGATTGATTATAAAAATCAAGCGGAAATTTTCTTAAAACAAGAACGAAATTCTTGAATTAAGAAGAAAATCTTGTTTTAAGTACAAGTGAGAAGTTAAATCAAGTAGTTAATTCTTAAACTTCAAATTAAGAGTAAGATAACTTGAAATAAGAAAAAAATTCTTATATTGATCCATAATTGAAAAAGAGCGGTATAAAATTTACTCTCTGAGCTGTTCTCAAAGTAATTTTCTACTCGCGCTGTCGGTTAGTTACATGAATAAACAAGCAATTTCATCAGTCTGTTTTGTGCGTTCCGTGTTCGGTGTTGTTCTGTATTGTTTTCGGTATTTTGTGTTTTTTTGTGTTGTGTGAAAAAAATATGAGTGAGGCAGAAGTGGTTCCGGACAAAGAAGACACCCACAAGCTGGAGCAGGACAGCTTCTCCAGGAGTTTCATCAGCCCAGTGTTTATGGGTATTTAAAAGGTAAGTCTATAATTTATTTATTATTGTGATTTATTTTTAAATAATACTGTTATTCTATTTATAAAACATAATACAGCAAGTCAATCGAAAACTTTGGATAAGTTTATTTTTACATGTTTTCTTTTGGCTTACTATATTATGTTTTATAAATAGACTGTTGAATTTGCAACAAATTCTTTAAAAACAAAATAACGGTACAACGTGGTATATACGTACAAATTTTTTCAATAAGAAATATTTTTTCATTTGTACTAACACACACATACATATGTAGTTGCGCATATCGCTTAGAAACAGGTTTTTTAAGACGCAAGCAACAAAATTTGCACTTGTAAACAAATAATACAAGCATTTTGTTCTTAGTTTAAGTATTCTCGTGCTTGATGTTTGTGTGTCTATAATATAGACTCTATATTATAGGGTTCTATAGCTGAAACAAAAAGTCGACTTTTCGACCTTTCGACTTTTTCCGTTTTTTAAAAAGTCGACTTTTCGAACTTTCGACTTTTGGTAGTTTATGAAAAGTCGACTTTTCGAACTTTCGACTTTTTAGTTAATCGACTTTTTTCGACTTTCCGACTATTTTCGACTTTTTTCAACTTTTTACCATTTCTTGTTAAAAATACATGGTTGATGCGCCTTTTGTAATGTTTAGCAATAAAAATGAAATTTATCTAGGCGATAATAGTTAGAATAATGTTGTAAGAATTTTGTGTAGAAAAAAGCTTTATTTTATAAACATTTATTTATTATTTACATATATTAGCATACACTACAAAAAATGCAAGTGCAATATTTTTTTTAACAATCTAAAAAGTCGACTTTTATCGACTTTAATCGACTATTCGACTTTTATCGACTTTTAGATAACATAATCGATTGTTCGACTTTTTTCGAACAATCGAACAATCGACTTATAGAACCCTACTATATTATAGGCACACAAACACCTGTACATATATGTATTTACATGTGCACAATTCGTTGTTAGCGTCGTTGTGTGTATTAGTATAAATAACTGCGTTTTGTCCATGAACTGATGGTATTTTTGTACCACAAATGAAAAATATATTTCTTATTGCAAAAATACAAGTACAGTCACTTAGAAAAAATATAAAAATAACTATACGATATTAATGATTTATCCTCATATTAATAAATAATTTTTAAATTTATCAAAGGTTTATAAAACGAATTTTGTATGGAATTATTGTTTTATAAACCTTTTAAAATTGTTTATGAATATGGGGGTAAATCTTTAATATCGTATAGTTAATATTATAAATGAATTTATAAATAATGTTCATATTACTATATCATTTGTTTGTACATTTTTAGCTTCTCAGGTAACATACAACAGCTTGCAATGGTGAAAACATTAAGGAAGCAATGCCTCCTCTTGGTCTTCGAATCGAATTTAGGAAGAAGCTTTTAAGTGGACAAAATTCAGGTAAGCATTTAATAATACAGATTTTTGCAAATACAATTTAACAAATCTTAATCTTATTCTATAGTTTGGCGTCGATGACGACACAATTTCTGTTGAATCCAAAGTTGACAACTGGCTAATTGAAGAAGATGACTTCCGTGGCAAACGTGTTTTAAGCAAGATAATAATTGTTAAATTGTATTAAATTTAAATTAAAAAAAAAACAAAATAAAATTTATTAAAAATAAAAAATAATGTGTTTTTCTTAAATCAATCTTAGTTTGGCTTACATCAAGTACGAATTCGGGCTTAAAACAATCCTATTTTTGGATTATATCAAGTACGAATTCGTGCTTAAATCTAGTTCAGAATTCTTGAAACAAGCTCATTTTGGGATTAATTCAATCTCGGACATTCTTTAATCAATCCGATTTTTGGATTATATCAAGTATGAATTCGTGCTTAAAACAAGTTTAAAATTCTTGAATCAAACTCATTTTAAGATTAATTCAATCTCGGCCGTACTTAGGGAGAGCTAAAATTAAGATTTTTGGGCTTGATGAATCCGTACTTGAATCAAGTATTATGTACTCGGTTTAAGAAAATCCGTACTTACCCTACTATTGACACCGCTCCGGATTGATTTAAGTACGGATTACTCAATTTTTTTTATGAGTGAATAAGCTGAAGAGGCAGTTTGTTCTTGTTGATGTTTTGTATTCTTATCAACATGCACTGAATTCGTGTTAACTCCTCCCTCGTTTAAGTGAAGGGCGTCCCCGGACTTCTTTAGATCTTCAATAGCAGATTGAATAGCGTGATGCTGACGGGTCTTCTTAGACTTCTGGTGCAATTTGAAACAAGCAAAGCCGATAATTAAAATGCCAAAAATACTACAGGTAGACAACAAAGGTCCAGTTATAAGCTTCTCTTTAATCGTCTCAATATGCCGCAAGTTTTCTTCGTTCAATCTTTTAAGATACGGCAAACTCAATATTGTTTGATGACTCGTAATGTTGAGAAGAGCGGATGCTGGTGATCCTGGTAACTTTTTTGTGATATTCTTTTGGTTTCTGTATTGGGTCTGATTAATTTTTGCTTCATCACTGAAAGTAAGCAGAAATGTGGCAGTGACAGTCTTCTCGATACCATCACTTGTTTTAATGGTAACAGTGTTGTCGTTGATAATGATAACACCCTAGTCAATAGTGTTTATAAAAAACCGACTTTTTAAAAAACCGGTTTGTCGGTTAACCGAAAATTGGCCTTTTTTAGAAAACCGATTTTTCGGTTAACCGACATCGATAAAACCGGTTAAACCGGTTAACCGTCATATATGTGAAGAAAGCATTAAAATGTCCAATACAGTATATACAGCTTTAAAATTTGTAGTTTTTAGTAGTCAGGAATGGTTAATATTAAATAACTATGAATATACAAAAGTGCTAAGTCCATTTTATTTTATAAAAATTTCAAAATTATTATCTCTGTCAAATGGAATTGAGTATAAATATGTTACTAAATATATAATACTTGTTTTAATTATTGGTTTATTCATTAAATTTCAACCAAAAAATGTAAATCAATTTTTTAATTAAATATTTGATAATTTTGAAATTAATTATCACCTCGACTTTCTGATATAGATAGAAAATGTTACAAGTCCCAAACCTATAAGATGCAAACGCACTTCTACTTAGCTGTGCTTATTTGTCATTATAAATCATACCAAATATGTAAGTAATAAAACTCAATTATCAGATTTTATAAATATTTAAAATTATGGATTTCTCCTGTAATACTTCTGAAAAGTACTTTGTACACTAAGCTAACGATAAAATAAAATTTTAAGAACAAACCACACTAATGAAGTCAAATTTATTGAAAGAAGGTATGCACATCATTCAACTTGACGTTTGGTAAAATCATCACTAAGTTTATAATGAATCATTATTAAGATTTAGCTTAACTTCTAGAATTATGCGGAATTTAATTTTTAATAGTTTCATTATGTGCAATTTATTCTGAAAAAGTTTTTAAGTAAACTCATCGTCCTCTACTATTTAGAATCATTATAATTCTTAAAAATATCAATCTAAATAGATTTGTAATGTAAATCAGCAGTATAGGTTTCAAATCACACCAAAAATGTGTGTACAATGAATATAAAAAATGCACAAAACCATGAGATTTCCTAATTTTAGACCTAAATTTTAAAAACCGGTTAACCGAGTGATAAAAACCGGATAAACCGGTTAACCGAAAATCAACATTTTAAATTAACCGGTTCGCAAAAAACCGAGATTTCGAAGAAAAACCGGTTTTTCGGTTAACCGGTTTATAAACACTACTCGTCAATAATTGTAAGAGGTTCGAGATGGGAAGGCCGAGTGGTGCAGTATGCGTGACCACCAGAATAAAGTTGTAGTGCGCATGTTGAATAAGCCAACTTTTTACAAAATGATGTTGTCAGTGTAGTACTGCAATTTCCGATTGCTACCAGTTGATTTCCACAGTCTGCCACATTGTTTTCCCCATTAAAATGAAGAATTGTATTATTATGTTGAACTGGGTATAAGGCTACCTTTTTGCAAACTAAATCTGGTTTTGGATATTTAATTAAGAAATGTAAAAACTTATTATCTAATAAAACTCTTATTTTAGCAACTTCCATTAAATCTGCTACGGTTATGTTTGTAGAGTGCTCATTTATCAGTGTATTCAAATCAACAGAATCTAAAATTTGTGGGTTAACTATACCAATCTTTGTGAGGGTAATCGACAGCATTAAGCTTTCCAACTCAGAAATTAAAATTCTATCTCTTGCAAGCAGAGTCTCATACAAATGTCCACTATCAATTACGTTAGCCTTTGTGTTCCTAACAATGAAATTGACTATGTCCGTAAGGTTGTTTATTTGCTGTTGTGTTTTCGTATTTATGAGAATCTGCCTATTCTCGCTGTCAATGAGCTCGTGCTGATTAAACTTTAAATTTTCAAAATCATCATAGTCCGGTGTGCCAGCGACTACCTTAAGGGCCGTACCCAAAAGATTTATGCTTCTTGCGTGCCTGTGGTGAACATCTATTGTGGCCAGCAATGTCCTTATGTGCCCTATGTCTGCGTCTAGTATCTTCTTCATATGTGACTGGGGAAAATGTTCCTTAAGCCTTTCCGTATCATCAGCCATCTCCGAATACATTGTAATATTCGTCGTATGCCTCAAGCATTGAAAATCTCGCCAAATTACGGCATAGCCGTCCGATACAGGAATGTAGTGTGAACCGGAATAGTCAGTCAATTTCGCTGTCGCTGCCACAACAAGAAGTAGCACCATAAGAATCCTAAGTTAAATAAAAAGAAAACAAAATTAATAAAACTACACTATCTTAAATTGTCCTTATGGACCACCCTCCCTTTAATGAGAACCGTTGTCCCCAGGTCGGCCTCAATAGTTTCCTCAACATATAAGGGTGTAAGCTTGTTGCCCAATCTCCGATTCGCTTTCACGAGAACTTTTTCGCCCACTTCAAAT
The DNA here is from genome assembly GCF_958450345.1 of Calliphora vicina. Lineage (NCBI taxonomy): Eukaryota > Metazoa > Arthropoda > Insecta > Diptera > Calliphoridae > Calliphora > Calliphora vicina. Next base: position 80,795,403 of record NC_088781.1, on the reverse strand, counting down.
GTTCGATTCCCTCTTGTCTCATTAAGTCGCTGCATTTGAAATTTCTGCGCCCTTTGTAATCTATTTTTCAAATCGACCTCAATCTCCGGAGGAGTTGAGTGAATTACGTCAATAGGTCGTTTATTCGTGACACTATGAATCGTTCTGTTATATTCGATGGTCGCCATGAGTATCAATTGTACCGTATCATTGATAGATTTCTCAAGCTTAAGACAACGGGCAATTTCCAATAGGGTACTATGTATTCCTTCCACCTGTCCATTTGAGGTACTGTGGAGTGGTGGTGCGTTTAATATTTGCACATTAAAACTATTAGCCAGGAGTGACCTTATTGTCTCTGAATTAAGAGAAAGTTCATTGTCACAGAATATTGTTCTTGTGCGATGATAAATATTCATAAGTTGTAAAATCGGTAATTTTACATCCGCTATAGTCCTAGAAGCTATTGTCTGAACAAGTGCAAATTTAGACAGTTTGTCTACACATGTTAAAAAATATACTTTATCTGTGGAAAATATATCTATATGTAGAATTTCCCCAACACATGAAGGAATAGATGTTTCACCGATTATCTGTTTTTGTGGATGGCGATTGTATTTTGCCTTTTTGCAAACTTTACAATTCGCGACAACCTCGTTCGCCAAATGGGTAATTTTTGGGAAAAAATAATCCTCCAGGATTTGTTTCGTATTCTGCCCTTGACCATTTTCTGAAAATGTTTAGCTACTTCTTGAGGTACTTGAATTTCTTCTACCCTTGTGAAATTTACATTTTTGCACTTAAGAAACTGAATGGGTTCTGACCCAGTATTGTTTTCCAGCACCCTATTTCCGAAATCCAGTTTCGAATTTGTGTTGGTTAGTAAGTCGAGTCCGATTATGCCATCGAACGTTGTGAGATTGGGCAGAATGAAAAAAATCGTGTTAATGTTGAAAAGATTCATAATGCATTTTTGTTCTATTGCCATGAAGCGACTTTACCAAAAACGGTTTATCTACCCGTTCTGTGTTTTAATTCTTGCAATGGTTTAATATAATTTTTTGACGCACCTGTGTCTATCAGCAATTTAATAATCCTCCCTGCTATCGTCCTTAAACCTTTCATCAAACTGTCTCTCTTGCAATACAAGAGCACTACTAACAGCGCTTTCCACAATGGTTTTCAATTGATCAGGTGTTATAGCCATTTTCAAATTTAAGTTTTCCGAAACACACAAACTTTCAAATTCTTTCAACAAAATATCTATCTCACTGTTCATAAAACTATCGATAATCACACAGAGATTGCTAATTTTTTACAACTTTTTTCTTCCACTTTTATTTTATATTATGACACAAATATTTATAAGCACTCTACTTACATGTTATAAATTTTGTTAATTATTATTAATTAAATCTAGCCGTCGGTGCTGACGTTTGCTGCTTGCTTGTGCTGATAACGGCTGCCACTTCAATGTTAAAGACAATTTTTGTAGTCGTTGTCCTTTTGTATTCCTTTTTCAACTTTAGGTTGTAGTTGTCAATGGTCTCGTTACAGCTACGAATTTGTTGTTTTTCAAGTCCTGAGTTGAAGGTAATGGTTCAAATACCCGTTGGGCGCCAGTAATAAAATATAAATTTATTTGGTATCTCAAAAATACATTTTATTTATTCCAAGTCTTAATAATAATAAAACTAAAAAACTGAAACTACGTTGTTATATCGAATAGCCATATACCCGTTTATGCCGTGTCAGCGTCTGGTTATTGTGTTGTCTTATGACTTATATTTCGTCATTCTTTAGCAATATATTAGTATAAGCTGAAGAGGCAGTTTGTTCTTGTTGATGTTTTGTATTCTTATCAACATGCACTGAATTCGTGTTAACTTGTACACAACTGCTGAACAGTGAAAATCTGAGAAATATTATTATTTAGCATTATTTTTTTTAAATATTTAGAACAAATAATATAAGGATTTTTTAAAAAATATATGGCCCTAACTATGAAAGAAATTTTAAAGTTAATTTTAGTTAAAGTCGACTTTATTTTAAAATAGAACTTTTGTTTTAAAAATATATTATCTTCTCAATGTCTAGCTGAAATTAATAAAAAATTATGTACATACATAAATATTTTCCAAGAAAAATTTTAAACATTTTTGAATAACATAAAAAAACTATAAAACTGCCTTTCAATTTCTGCACTGTAAAAGGGGACTTAATAATATACCAGCGGTTGTACCTAAGTAGGGTAATATTTAAAATATGTGAAAAACCTTACATTTTTAATTCCATGAAAATTATTGTCAGGTAATATAAAATAAATATAACAGGTAATATTACTAAATATTGTAAAATTTTCCAAAACAATATTGAAAAACCCATTGATGTACTTTCGTATTTTTATTTTGACCTACAATATAATTAATATAAACATAAATTTCAGTTGTATTTTTTCTTATTGCACACAATAAATACTATAAATGAATTGAAATCACCTCATACAACAAGTGCCTCATACATGATTTAAATGACTTGAAATTATTTTCCATGTCATCCGTTAATTTTTATACCCTCCACCACTAAGTCGATTGAGCAATGTCCGTCTGTCTGTCCGTCTGTGTAAAACACGCTCACGTCCAAAATACGCAAACAAACTTAGTAGAGTTGCAAGAAAAATGTTTATTATTGTCCTAATCAGTTTGGTATTGAAAATCAGCGAAATCGGTACAGTGGAACCAAAGTTATGAATGAAAATGTGGGACAACCTCAAAAAAAAAATTTATAATTTTCACATATTTTTGGACATTTTTTGTAAATATATTGCAGCTAATATCATAAAATTTTGCACTCGTTACTTTTATGATAAAAGGAGTAACTCTGGTGAAAATTATAAGAATCGGTTCATGATTTCTCCTAGCCCCCATACAAATTTCTTCCCGAAATATGGTTCTATGGTCTATAAATGCCTACAGAATAGGAATATACACATAAAATTCAGCAAAAATAAGTTCCGTGGTAAAAGAAATTATATTGCAAAATTTTTCGTGGATCGGCCCATATTTGACCATAGCCCCCATATAAAGTACACTTCCGAAAATCTCTTAAATAAGCATAAATGTCTTATAAATATCGCTATCAAGTTGAAATTCGACATGAATAATCCCAATATATACCAAAATCGCTGTACCTAATTCTATGAAGATCGGCCGATAATTGGTTATAGCTCCCATATAAGGACCACTTCCGAAAAACACAATAACCTACATAAATATCTAAAAATATCAATATCAAAACAAAATTTCACACACATCCGTAGTATATATTTAGAAATCATACTACTGGATTTTGTGAATATCGGTCCATATTTGACCATAGCTCCCATATAAGGTCCACTTCCAAAAATCAGTTAAGTACTCATAAATCTCTTACAAATACATTTATCGTGCTAAAATTCGACAAAAATTATACTCCTATACATAGATATCACTGTATCAAATTTTATGCAGATTGGCCGGTAATTGGTCATAGCTCCCCTATAAGGCCCTTTTCCGAAAAAGATATTAACCTTAAAAAATATTTAAAACATATCGATATCAAAATGAAATTATGCACAGATCAGTAATTTGTATCCAGTAATCATACTTTTGGATTTTGTGAATATCGGTCCATATTTAACCATAGCTCCCATATAAGGTCCACTCCCGAAAATCACTAAAATCCTCATAAATTTCTTACAAATATAGTTATCAGGTTGAAATTCAAAACAAATTTATTCAATATATACAAAAATCGATGTACCAAATTTTATGATGATAGGCCCATAATTGGTCATAAACTCCATATAAGAACCACTTCAGGAAAACACATTAACTTGCACAAATATCCATAAAAATTTATACTGAACGAACATTTTACACGGATCAGTAATTTGTATCCAAGGATCGTACAAGATTTTTTAAATATTGGTCTATAATTCGGCATAGCTCCCATATAAGGTCCACTCTTGTTAATAGCGTTGTTTATATGAAATTCTACAAAAATAGCCCTTAAATACTTAGGACCATAATAGGTCCTAAGTATTTAAGTATTTAAGTGTAAATAGTACACAGATCAGTAATTTGTATTCTGAAATCATAATACTGAATTTTGTGAATATTGGTCCATAATTGGCCACAGCTCTCATATAAAAACATCAAAATCACATAAAAATATTTTATGACAATCGAATCATAATAGGTCATAGCTCCCACATAAGTTGCACAACCAAATATTTTGAAATTTGTCTAAATACATTTGTATACCCTTTTTTATACTCTGTTTCTTCACTTGAGGTTAAAAGGGAAAAATGTAGATCCAAACGTATTAACTAATTATTAATTATATAAATTGTTAAATTTCATACGTTCTAATAGGAATTTCAGTTATAAATTGCTGAATTAGATAGAATTTTTTGTACATATGAAATAAAATATCTTCTACGAAAAAAGAAATCCATAAACAAAATTTCATGTAATAACATGTAATATTGAGTTTTAACATTTTATTTTGTCCAATATTACATGAATATTTAATTAAATAATTAACCCGTAATTTTTGAAAACTCACTATAGCCTATTGGTATGAGTCGTAACATACCACTTATTAAGCCCAGTAGTGCGATTCACTATCTTTTATAACGATAATCGTATCGTTAAAATAAATATAACGAAAATTTATCGAATTTGCTATTCAGTAACATTTTTAACGACATTCGCTGTCGGTTGAAGTCAGCTGTTACTTTAAAAAGTTTTTTTTCGTTATATTAGTGACAATAATTTAAGTTGTGTTTATTTAATCGATAAAGTGTATTTGCAATTTTTTCTTCGTCATCTTCATCTTCAGATTATACTACTAATTATTCACCTTGAAGGAGTACTTATTTTTGTTCGCGATTTCCCAAAAGTAATCCTTTACATTTTGGCCGGAAATAAATTGTTTTGTTAGTAGAATTATTTATAAAATTATGTATTTACTAAAAAAAATAAATAAAAAAAGTAAGTCGCAGCCAAGTGTCGAACCAACAACCTTCCGATTGCTAGTCAACGTTGTACACCACTGGTTAATTATTTCATTGTGTGTCAAATGATGGTTTTCTCCTTTTCGCTTATTTTGATATTTTGTAGACAGAGATGTCATATCCTAAACAATCGTTAAAAATAAATTACTGAATCACACTATCGTTACTGCAAGCGATTATTTATGTCGATAAACATTACGATTGTCCGTTCGTTAAAAGTTAGTGAATCGCACTACAGGTTCAAATCCCGGTGAATCCAAATATTTTTTATTTTTTTATTTTTTAAACCCGAGTTCAAATCCCGGTAGAACCAGAATTTTTTTTTGATATTTTTTTTTATTTTTTTAGCATGAAAAACATTTTTTTTATAAATTTATATTGATTTTTGCAATAATATTTAAAACACGCGATAATTTTTCTTTAATTTTTAAAATGTTCAATATTAGTTGATTTTATTTGTTTATTTTAACAATATGTTTAAGGATATATTTCTATTAATAAATATCATGAATTTAAAAATGCAGTTCTAAGCTGTTTTTAATTGGTTCCTGGTGAACTGATCTGGTTAGGGTAAATATCTTTGGGATCATACTAAATATTTGACGCTTTTCCTTCTATGATCATGGTTGGGAGGGGAAAAATACTGTGTTACCATCAAAATACTGTGTTCTCTGTATTTGTTGTCGAAAATGTAGTGTCATCGACTTAGTACATAATTTCCTGGAATTGCTGATTTCTGGAGTTCGATCTAGAAACTGACAGGAAATTTAAGTATTAAGATTGATAATACTCCCTTTTGTGTTTGTATGGTTTGGAAATGACTACTTGGAAAAAATTCAAGCTAGTACCAGCCATTCCCTGTTTTCCTCTTATTCTTTTTCTTCCTTTAATTTCTTGGATACGAATTTTTAATCATTATTGAACATTTTTTTTATTACCATCCGTCAGTTTAACCAGGAATCAAACAATTCCTGATTGTTATATTTTTTTTTTAAACATTTAATATATTTTTTTTATTTCAATTAAATTAAATATTTTTTTTAAACACTTGCTTGGCTCTGAATTTAGAAAAAGTCCAATGCGGTGTTAAATTTTTTTTATCTAATCTCCTTTTACAATTTGGTGATTGTTTCAACACTCATTGTTGATATTTTTTTTTTGTTTATTTCAATATATTTTGTTACCATGTCTCAAACTCAAAGCACCAGTGGTGTTCTTCCCAATTGTGTCTCATACAAGGATGTCATTTTGGAATCTGGATCTATGTATATCCCGCCTTGTGGTCATGTTTGTAATGGCAAACTAAAGGCAACCCAACCAACAAGACCAACTACCAACGTTAATGTCAATGTACCACCACCACCCATTGTGACTCGTGCCCAGTCTCAAAGAGCTTTGGAATTTGACAATAATCGGTCTAATACCGTTCCACCTACACCAGGAAATGTCCCACCGACGGATCAAAACGTTTCCTTTATGTCGGTTAGTTCTCCCCTAGGTCAACTTGACCAATTACAGTCAATTGTTTCAGCTACGGTTAACGCGCAGCAAGCCGCCATGCTGACAACACTCACCCAACATTTAACGAAATTAATCGAATCCAATATAGAAGCCGGACTCCAACGACTAAATTTGAGTACTCAATATATAAGTAATACCCCTACACGACGCAACCTTCAGTATCAGGACAAAATCCGCAAATTTTATCATTGCCATCTGTAGAGCAGCAAAACTTAGAACAGTTGTTAGGTTTACCAACAAATATAAATTCCTCTGTTCAAAATACTACATAATAGATATTTCTGATCGCCTTACGATTCCTCTTCCAGAAAGGGTTCTAGTGGAAATTCTACGCCGTAATTTATTACCGGAAATCCAACATGAGTTGTTGAATTTAGAAATCAACTCAATTTCCCAACTCCGCGACATATGTCGAAAACGTGAATTTTTCATGCAGGAAGTAGGGAAGAGACATAGTATTTCAAAACCTTTAGTTTCACGTAGGCAAGTGAATGAAATGTACGAACAAGATTCTGAATCATCTGATGAGGAAATTTCGGCAATTTTTCTTGTCTGCTGGAATTGTCAGAAATCGGGTCATCGTTTCCAAGATTGCCTTGATGAAAGACGTGTGTTTTGCTATGGTTGCGGAACAGCAAACGCCTATAAGCCAACCTGCACGACCTGAACGGTTCAAAAAACTTGCGGGTGAGTGCACAGAAAAGTGCACGCAAACAGACCCGGTCAACTTACACCAATACAATTAAACTTACACAATGGCAATTAAAAATGTAGAATTGCAAATTAAAACAATTGAGCTTGAGCTGTTAAAAAATCAACAATAATTTTTTATTTATTCAAATTCGTCCAAAAAGTACAAAGAAATGAAGTTCCTTTTTTATTTTATAAATCATTTTATTTTTATTAAATTAAATACAAATTTTAATTATTAAATAAAAAACTAAATTTAGTTCTCTCTAAGAGAAAGTTTGATGTGGTCTCTTATTTGTGACGGGTACGTTTGTTTTCAGGAACAGCACACAACAAATTGCTCTAGTGGCACAGAATAAAACAAAACCTCATCTTCATCGAAGGTTGCACTGACACATGATGGTCATTTTGTTCCAAATTGTTTTTTTTATTTAAATGCACCTTAGTTAACTAAATTATTTTCTTTTAAATTAAAATTTGCAAAACTTGCTTATGTTTATTTACGTTTTTTTTTTTGTTTATTTACATTTTTTTTTTGAGAACTGTCATCTTATGATAATGACGTGTTGTGGTAATAACGTCCCAATGGTAATGACGTTCTCAGATCAAAAGGGTCATTCACAATAAAGAAAACTGTCAAAAAGAACATAGAATGACCTTACAGTGTTCTTGTAAATGCAAAAAATTGTAAAAAAAACCCGAGGGGTGTTGATGGGCACGATTGTTCAAAGTAACCTCAACACGCATGTTTAAGATCAACATGATCATTGTGTGATTAACTGCTAAAGTGCGTGGTTGTTAATGATCATCCAAACCATAAACACATCGTGATTTGAAATTACACACTACTTTTGTAAAAAAAAAAAAAAAAACCTTTAAAGTTAAACAACTGACTGTGTTAAATAGTTAAATATTTCACATACCAATTTAAATTCAGTCAGTTACTATTCATTTATTAAGGTAAGAAAGTTAATTGTAATATTTTGGATAGATTTCAAAAATATTTAGTTCTTTTTACGTTTTTAAAAAATGCATTATTTGTTATATTAGGCTGTATAGTAATACTCTACCTAAATATAATTATTTGTATAATTGTATCTTATGTATTGTATTGTCGTTATGTCCTAATATTATGAATAATGTTCATTAAAATACATATAAATAATAGCAATTAATAATTTGGGTTTTTACAATAAAGGAATCACCAGTGTCAAAGTGCCATCTAAGGTCGAAAAACAAAACTAACATTTGAGCTTAGTGAAGACAACATCAAAATTACGGCAGCCACAGTGAATTCGCCCTAGGTAGAAAATCCCTATTTTTGTAACCAGGACAACAACCTAAAACACTGGGAAGATCAAATTTAGGTTGAAAGGTGAAACAAGATTTAGCATACAATTAGTATACACAAAAAAAACCAGGGTAAGCCTTTATATTTAAAACAAAAAGTGAAAAACCGTTAGACGACACTGGTGATATTTTAGCAAAAAAAGAATAACACCTAAAGGACCTTTGAAGGTCACTACCTTTAAAAAAAAAAGTCACCTTGAATATTATACAAAAAGTGAACAAAAACCAATTAACACAAAAAATTACTGTTATATGTTGTGTAAATGTGTGTATGTGTTTATGTTATTTAAAACGAATATTGTTGTATTTATAAAAATGAACTAATTCTCTAACTCTTAAAAATTCAAGAATAAGTTAATTAAATTTTGAACATAAATATATAAAATAAAACTAGTTATTCATAAATTAGCAATTTTATAAAATATTTTCGTTACTAAATTCTATATTCGTATCAACATATATAAATTATAGTATTAATAAAACTAAAAGACAAAAAAAAAAAAAAAACACTTAATATTAATTTAACATTCATATACACATAAGAATGTATGTCAACATTTCTTATTTCATATTAAAATATTGATATTTTGAGAATTTATATATTTTTAAAATATTATTGATTGATATAATATTGAAATGTTAACATAATCAGTTAATAGACAGATAAAAATAAAATAAAATTAAAATATCCTAAAACAAATAAAATTAACATATTCTAAATAAATAACTGAATATAAATTAATATAATAAATAAATAAATTAATAAATGACTAAATATAATAAATAAATTAATTAATAACTAGACCAATGAATGACTCAATAAATATATTAATAAATTAACATGTTAAATAAATAAATATGATAACAAATAAACTAATAAATAAATAAATATAATAACAAATAAATGTATTAATAAATAAAATAATAACTGAATAAATGTAATCATAAATAAATAAATAAACTAATAAATAAATAGATAAATAAAATGATAAACTAATAAACAAATAATAATAATAAATAAATAATTGATATAAAATGATAGAAAAGAAAATCTAAAATACAATAATAAATAAAGCCAATAAATAAATAAATGAAATAAAAGACATAACAATAAATAACACAATAATAATTAAAAATTCTAAAAATAAAGGCATAAAACGATAGCAACAATCTTAGTTGCTAAAAAAGATTAAAATAACAATAAAGAAAACAAAAAGCAAATCTAAAATTAAATTCTAATAATTAATGCATTTCCAAGTATTTCACAAATAAAAAAAAAAAAAAACCGATTTGAAAACTTATTAAAATAATTTACTTTTAGATATTTTCGTTTTTCTTTATTGTTAATCAAAATTTTGTTACTTTATATTAAAATCTTTTCTAAATATAAAATTGTCATATATAGAATGTTAATTCATAATGAATATTATTAAATGACTGTAAATATTATACATCATATGAAATTATATTATATTAAAATTACATTATATAAAATAATATTATACTAAATTTATGCTATATTAAATTATACTAAATTAAAATTATATTTGTTAGATTGTATCATATTATACCTATATTCTTGTTTAGTAATGCATTTGTAAATTATAGTTAAAAATTTGTTATTTAGTGTATAATTTTGTACTTAATGAATAAAATATTGTCTTTATCTACTATTATAATTTGAAATATACTGTATATTATTAATAATGGAAGGCTAAGCTAAAAAAAAAGGTAATGGTGTGAATATTTTGATTTGTGGTCAGTTATATTTAGGGGCTCAGGAAAATCTAATACGGGTGAACTAGAGCCAAGGATGGCTGCAATAGTGCCATACTAGGGGTGGGCAACCCGTGAAGGTAACTCCATCTTAACCTTCAATGACTCTATCCTCCTATAGAAAACTAGTGAAGCTACTGTCAAATGTCCGTCTGGTCTATTTTGGTTTCCGTTCCCATGTGTTATCGTGAAGTGTTTAATGTTTCAATAAAAATGGCACGAACAAATATTTTAAATGTTGAAGAACTAAGTGGAAAAGAACCTACACCATTCCGACGAGCTAATGCCGTGCCTAGACCAGCGTGCCAATTCCACTTATCACTAAGGTTCCTCACATTTATGGCGCCCAACATATGAGCATTTTTCAAAATGCCATTCAAATCAATGCCTTAATGTTTATATAATATACGCAAGTCCCGGAAGGTGCTATTATAAAGACACCATGCCTGTGTTGCGGCTTTTATTTTATGGTCATTAAAGTATTAGAGAACTTATCAACTTTGATTCGAAATAATTCCTTTAAAGTAAGTCATAAAGCGTCTGACTAAATCGTCTTGACTTTATTCGCGACTTTAAGGAATTCATTGAGATGACAGTTGAATAGTTCCCCTTTATGTAGTATTGTCCTGTGTATATAGTCTAATTTTCTTCGACAGTAGAACTGATAGAGAAATAACATCCATCTCAAATCAAAATCATTATTTATTCTATGGGTTCAGAATTTTATTTAATTTTTGTAATGAAAATAAATATAAAATTTTATAATTTTGATGTTTAATCAAATAAAAATACATTTCACTTATGATTAAATTCATAATATATAGAAAATGTATTATAATATTTGTAACTGTCAAGCATCAAAGAATAGGATTTAGAGTCACCATGTAAAAACTGCCACACAATCAAATTCAATGATTCACATCAACCAGCCATATCTGAAATCGAAAAAAAGAGCAAAAACAATAATTATTAAAAATTAAAACATAACACTATTTCAAACTATTTATAATAACAATAAAAACTAACAAAACCAAAAAAATAAAACTAACTAATATATTGTTGTACAAAGTGTCTTATAGAATTAGAAAATAAATCATTAACAATTTAAGTGTGAAAATTCTTAACATCACTAATTTAACTGATACTCTGTTGAAATATATTAGTGAAAAAGTTAAAAAAAACTTCTTACTAAATTTATTCATAATTTGTCTTATATATATTATATAAGATCTATATTGGTTTTCATAGAAAAACTTTATTAATTCAATTACTGTTTGTTTTCCCTTTTCTTATTAAAAAAATAATTTAATTTAATAATTAAAATATACTTTAAAATTACATAAAAAAATAATATCGATTCAAATTGTTCTTGTCCGTAGAACAAATATTTCACGATTGCGTTCTAAGTCTTTCTTTTTGTTTACTTATTTTCTATTAGTACATAATAGATTCATTTATACATTTTTTTTTAATTTTACTATTTATAGTTTTTCTCTTTTATCAACGTCTTTAACACTAAGATTGTTGCTAATATTTGAAAGCAAACAAGAAAAACAAAACAATTTCTTCAAAATAAAGTTAAAATATATTATATATTATTTTCTTTTATAATTTTCTATTTTTTTTAAATTGCTATCTGAAAAATCACATACTTTCTACAATCAAAATAACATAAACTACATTCGAATAGAATCCAGAGTATTTATTAGTTTTAAATAAATTGGTATTGTGTCAATATTTAATATATAGTTTACTAACCACATTAAAAACAAAAACAACTAATTATACTAATTCTGTTTATTCATTTATATTGTCATTATTATCTGTAATCTTTTCTTATTTAATTTCAACTTTTATTATAAAATTTGTTACATTCTTAATTGAATATAGGTGTTTTGTGTTAGGAAGAATTTTCCATTTACTTATTACCTTTTTTTAGTGAATTTTTTTTTTGAATTTCTTAAGAGTTTAGTCGTAGATTCTCTAGCATGTAGGTATCTTGATATTAGGATATTTGCATCTAATCATGGCAACTGTCTCAAAAGGGGCAATAAGTAAGAGAACTTCAAACCGTTTGCAAGCCAAAAATCTTAATAAAGAACCTTCAATAGTATATAATCCAGTAACCAATACAACAACTACATCGACTAATTCACAACCAACAAATAATAACCCTCCTATAGCTCATTCAAGTACAGGTCCGATACCATCGTTAATGTCATTACAGTTTCCCAAGGCGACAGGTCCTCAAACAACATCATCGCCAGACAGAGCTAGTACTATTCACTCACCAGAATATAGTAGTATTACTGCTAGAATTTTAGTTCAACAACGCGACAATATGCAACGAGCAAACACTCCTATGCCAAGGCTAGATGAGGAAGTGAGTCCGGATATGCCCGTTAACGGAAATGGATTATCAGTACAAGATTATGTCAATGCTTCGGTAGGTGCTGCTCAGGCTACGATAATGAGACAGGTACAGGAAAACTTAATGACTCTTGTTCCTCAAATTATTCGAGATTCCCTAAGATCAGATCAAAATTCTACTTTTGAAAACCAACCAAGGATTCAGACCAACAGATTCAATAACCATGACCGCTTCCCAAACCATAACAGTAACCACAGAAACTACCCAGAACAGAATTTTTTACCACCACAATCTCAACCACAACAACAATATATTCCACCAAATATACCCAGTTACAATCATAATTCACCATTACAGATGGAAAAATGGGGTGTCAAATATGATGGCAACAATCAAGTTTTAAGTGTGGAAGACTTCGTATTCCGTGTTGAAGCTTTACGTGAAGATTACCAATGTCCGTGGAGTATCTTCATGAAAGGATTTCACCATTTGGTTGCAGGAAGTGCACAACAATGGTTTTGGAACTTCCGTAGACAAAATCCTTCATGTGAATGGGGACATTTAAAATATCACCTCATACGTAAGTTCAGAAGATACGAAAGTGATTTTGAGATACAGAGACGAATCATGGAAAGACGTCAACATCCAACAGAATCAGCTGATACTTTCATAGCCGAAATTGTGAAATTGCAGAATCAACTAAGATTTAGTATTCCAGAATACGAGCTGGTAAGATTGGTGAAAGACAATCTTAAAGACGGCGTGACACAACTCATTTTCCCTATGGAGATCAGTACCTTAGACCAATTGCTGGAGGAATGTCGCAGAGCCGAACGTAATCTTGCAAAGAGGCCATCCTACCGCCCACAACCAAACAATATTCGTAGAATAAACGAATTGGACTATGATGGTATTCCTGAAAACGACGGTCAATATCAAATTGAAGCAATTAACCACACAACTACTCCTGGCAAACAACTAGTGTGCTGGAACTGTAAAACTCCTGGCCATTCTTTTGTCGACTGCACTTTAACCCAAAGAAATCTATTTTGTTACAGATGTGGGTTCGACAATGTAATCACCCCAAATTGTCCAAAATGTAAGGGAAACAGCCAGAAGAACATCTTGAAAACTGGACCAACATGTTCTACACAAAATCAGCTCCAGTAAATTGTAATTCTACAACGAACATAATAAACGATACTATACCAGAAGAAAAGTACAAAATACAGGAAAATGAAACCAAAACTAATAATTATAAAATTACTTCTGAAGGTACAGAAATTGGTACAAATGTTATGTTAAAACATAGAAACTCAAATAAGAATTTAAAGGAACTAATCCCATATAAAATCAGGTTAGAAAACTATAATAAGAAAAGAGCTGAGATTTTTAACGATATAGATTCGGAGCAAACAAGAAGAACACATACAATTAGGAAAAGATTTAGAAAACGAAAACAAGAAAGAAATGAAATAGCCGCAACGATTTTGAATAATGACTTCGATATTAGACCTTATATGGAGGTGAATGTAAACGGACTTAAATTAAAAGGACTGATGGATAGTGGCGCTACGATAAGTTGCTTGGGCAGAGATTGTATTGTAAACGCAGAAAAGATGAATACACAAATTATGAATTTCAAATCTTCAATTCGAACTGCAGATGGCAAAACACATCAAATAATAGGTAAAATCAAAACCAAAATACAATGTGGAAATAGAATCGAGGATATGACATTATATTTAGTTCCAAATTTGCAACAAGACCTTATCTTAGGTTATGACTTTTGGCAGCGTTTAGGGATTAAAATATGTGTGAATTCAGGCATTATTAACGAGGTAACAATGACAGAACAGGAAACGAAATGTCACGAGTTAACAGAACAGCAAACAATAGAACTCGAAAAAACAAAACTTTCGTTTAGATGTTATACTAAGTATGGCCTAGGCAAAACACATTTGGAGACTCATACAATTGACACAGGAGACGCACTAGCCAAAAAATGCGATATTACCCAGTGAGCCCAGCTATACAAAGGTTGACATATGCCGAATTAGACCGAATGTTAGAACTTGATGTCATTGAAGTTGCTACAAACGCTGAATGGAACAATCGTACAACCCTCGTCATTAAACCCAATAAGAATCGCCTATGTCTAGATGCAAGAGAATTGAATAAAGTTACAAGAAAAGATGCGTACCCACTTCCCAATATTGATGGACTACTGGCTCGGTTAGGTGACACCCATTATATTTCAGCCATTGATTTAAAAGATGCTTTTTGGCAGATTCCGCTGGAAGAATCGGCCAGACCAAAGACTGCGTTCACAGTCCCAGGTAGACCTCACTACCAGTTTAAGGTGATGCCATTTGGACTGTGTAACGCAGCCCAACGTCTCTGTCGCCTTATGGACAAAATAATTCCATCAGAATTGAAAGATCGCGTTTTTGTCTATTTAGACGATTTGTTGATAGTGTCACCAGACTTTAATACACATATGCAAATGCTAAAAGTTGTGGGAGATAAGCTCTCGGCAGCTGGACTCACTATTAACATGCAAAAATCCAAATTTTGCTATAAAGAGCTGCGCTATCTTGGTTATATCGTAGGGGGTGGAAAGATAAAACCAGACATGACCAAAATGGATGCTATACTAAACATAAAACCACCTAAGAATCCTAAAGACGTAAGAAGATTTCTCGGTACAGTCGGATGGTACCGAAGGTTTATACAAGACTTCTCCACACTAACCTCACCACTCACAGACACGTTAAAAAAATCGTCAAAATTTGTCCTGACACCCGAAGCTTGTAAATCTTTCGAGGAGCTCAAGCAAAGACTAGTATCCAGCCCTGTTCTAACAAGTCCAGATTTCGAACGCCCATTTTTTGTACAGTGTGATGCTTCTAATGTTGGCATTGGGGCCGTTTTATTTCAAAAAGACGACGAAGATGGCGAGCACCCTATAGAATTCTTTTCTAAGAAGCTAAACACTGCACAAAAAAACTATTCTACTACCGAAAAAGAATGTCTTGCGGTCGTCCTTGCAATAGACAAATTTAGACAATATATAGAGCTCATGGAATTTACAGTGATTACCGATCATTCTAGCCTTAAATGGCTGATGAAGCAGAATGACTTAAACGGACGTTTAGCCCGCTGGAGCTTGAAACTACAGCATTACAAATTTAATATTGAACATAGGAAAGGTAGTAAGAATGTTGTGCCCGATATGTTGTCGAGACTAGAGATAGAAGAAGTCACAACACCTACTCCTATAATCGATTTTAACTCCGAGGAATTCAAATGTATGGAATATGTTACACTAATCGACACAATTCAACAAAACCAAAATAGATTGCCAGATTTGAAAGTGGAAGACAACATCATATACAAAAGAGTTAAATTCAATCGGGACGAAGTTGATAATGAAGAAGACTGCTGGAAAATTTGGTTGCCAAATGGACTTACTAACGAAGTTATAAAAAAATCACATGTAAACAATACAGCTCACGGCGGCACAGCAAAAACGCTTTTTAACATTAGGGAATTCTTTTATTGGCCCTCGATGGTCAAACAAATAAAGAAGTTTGTAAGCGAATGCGATACATGCAAGGAAATAAAACATCCGAAACAGACGCTAAGGCCTACTATGGGAAAAGAAGTAGTGACACAAAGGCCCTTTCAAAAAATATACGTCGACTTTCTAGGCCCATACCCGAGGTCAAAGGCAGGTAACGCATACATATTTATTGTATTAGATCACAAAACAAAGTTTGTCTTACTAAGAGCTATGCCTAAAGCTACAACAAAAGCAGTAAATAAATTCTTAACTGATGAACTTTTCCATAAATTCGGTGTTCCGGAGACACTACACTCAGATAACGGAAAGCAGTTTATATCGGATTCATTTCAAGATCTTTTGAAAACATATGGAGTCAATCATATGCGGACGGCAATTCATTCTCCACAAGCTAACGCGAGTGAGAGAGTGAACCAGTCGATTTTAACCAGCATTAGAAGCTATCTACAACAAGACCAGTCAAGATGGGACGAAAACCTATCCAAAATTGAATGTTGCTTGAGGTCCACAATTCATGCGTCCACAGGAGTGACACCATATTATGCTCTTACCGGCTACAATATGATCACTCATGCACAAGCCTATTCAATTCTGCGTAAACTCGGAGCACTTGACAGTAATGAGCTCGTTTTACCTAAATCCGAACAGATTAAACTAATCCACGAAAGAATAAATACAAAGATACATGAAGCTTACAAAAGAAATACAAAGTCGTATAATAAAAGGAGTAGATCTATAACTTTTCAACCCGGACAAGAAGTCTTTAGGAAAAATTTCATACAAAGTAACTTTGCAAAAGGCATTAATGCTAAGTTATGTAGACCCTGGTTAAAGTGTAGAATAAGATCGAAAATAGGAGCAAATCAATATGAGGTCGAAAACTTAAGAGGACAGCTTATTGGCACTATACATGCCCAACACCTAAAACAGTAGACTAAACTTCAATATTGTCAAAAGCAAGACTTACTCAAGTTTTAATGCTTTAAGAAATGTATTATTCATTAATCGGGTTTGTTGTATTTTTGAATAAAACTGTCTGTAAAACACTGTGCGAAAAAAATAGATTTCCATATACAAAATTAAAACAACTACGGTTGAATTTAAAAAAAAAACAAAAATTACAAAAAAAAAAAAAAAATCTTATTACAAAAACTTATCTAATTTCTTGCAATATACTGTTTATGCATACATTTCATAAAAGCTTAATTCTTTGTCTTTACAAAATGGTTTAAGATTTTGAAATCGATCTAAAAATGTGTGATTTAGTGGTACTAAAGTACTACGACCTACACTAAAACAGTTCTTTTTTAAATATCTAAAAATTTCGAGGGTACTTCAAAATCTTTGAAAAAAAGTTTTTTGTATGACCTCACCTAGGCCTACAAACACCATTATTCGGTTTTCAAGTTCTGACAAAGTGTTATTTTGTAACAGTGTATAATTTCAATAATCATTTTTTTAACATAAAATTTCTCGAATAAACCATTAATAATTCCATTAATTGTTTACGAATACAGTGGTAAATAAATCAACACACATGTAAATAATACTTAGCAAAGTTAAACTAAACGACAAAGAATCCTTAAAACCTAAATGTCAAGAAATAACCTGTAAGATTCAACCTAATCGAACGAAAAATCGTTTTTTTTATGTTTTAAATACAAACGCATATAACATTAAAGTCAGTCCTGATATTGAAATCATTCTCTTTTATTTGACATATACACTTGTTGTTAGCTTATGTTACACACAAAGTTTGAAATAGTTTCATCTAATTTTTCCCTTTTTATATTGCTATTGTTTTTCTTAATGGAAACAGCCTCATTAGTACTGATAGTTCTATCTTTTTGTAATGAATATATAATTTTTTTTTACTCACCAACAAATTAAGTAAAAGCTTAGCTTTGTTGTTGTACAAAATTGAATTTAGTCTTCTTTATTGGACAACTCTCCAAACTGCAGGTAAATAAGCTTTAACATACCCAAATAGGAACGATATTGTTGACATAACCATGAACCCTGAAAAAGAAATATTGCATCATTTACTAGCATGTGAGTTAATGTATCAAAATACATACTATAATTTGTTTATAAGTATTAACTTACATTATGTTGTCCGAAATCAATTGTGGATTGTTATTGCCATTCATATATAAACATACCTGCAGAAAATATTTTGAATTAATTGAAAATTAACATAACAGATAATTTTTCTTTTAACAAAAGATACAATGCCCACCATATGCAGGAATGAACCATATCCCAAGGCAGCTAGGAAAATGTAATAATTTCCCCATAGACTTACCATAAAACACATGCTATTTTTCTCACTCCGATAACTATAATACAAAAACAAAACGTTCCCGGACTTCGTGGTTCCCAACTTTTGTGGCTCAGCAATGCTCGCAACAAAAGCTGGCTTTGTGACGGGTACGTTTGTTTTCAGGAACAGCACACAACAAATTGCTCTAGTGGCACAGAATAAAACAAAACCTCATCTTCATCGAAGGTTGCACTGACACATGATGGTCATTTTGTTCCAAATTGTTTTTTTTATTTAAATGCACCTTAGTTAACTAAATTATTTTCTTTTAAATTAAAATTTGCAAAACTTGCTTATGTTTATTTACGTTTTTTTTTTTGTTTATTTACATTTTTTTTTTGAGAACTGTCATCTTATGATAATGACGTGTTGTGGTAATAACGTCCCAATGGTAATGACGTTCTCAGATCAAAAGGGTCATTCACAATAAAGAAAACTGTCAAAAAGAACATAGAATGACCTTACAGTGCTCTTGTAAATGCAAAAAATTGTAAAAAAAACCCGAGGGGTGTTGATGGGCACGATTGTTCAAAGTAACCTCAACACGCATGTTTAAGATCAACATGATCATTGTGTGATTAACTGCTAAAGTGCGTGGTTGTTAATGATCATCCAAACCATAAACACATCGTGATTTGAAATTACACACTACTTTTGTAAAAAAAAAAAAAAAAACCTTTAAAGTTAAACAACTGACTGTGTTAAATAGTTAAATATTTCACATACCAATTTAAATTCAGTCAGTTACTATTCATTTATTAAGGTAAGAAAGTTAATTGTAATATTTTGGATAGATTTCAAAAATATTTAGTTCTTTTTACGTTTTTAAAAAATGCATTATTTGTTATATTAGGCTGTATAGTAATACTCTACCTAAATATAATTATTTGTATAATTGTATCTTATGTATTGTATTGTCGTTATGTCCTAATATTATGAATAATGTTCATTAAAATACATATAAATAATAGCAATTAATAATTTGGGTTTTTACAATAAAGGAATCACCAGTGTCAAAGTGCCATCTAAGGTCGAAAAACAAAACTAACATTTGAGCTTAGTGAAGACAACATCAAAATTACGGCAGCCACAGTGAATTCGCCCTAGGTAGAAAATCCCTATTTTTGTAACCAGGACAACAACCTAAAACACTGGGAAGATCAAATTTAGGTTGAAAGGTGAAACAAGATTTAGCATACAATTAGTATACACAAAAAAAACCAGGGTAAGCCTTTATATTTAAAACAAAAAGTGAAAAACCGTTAGACGACACTGGTGATATTTTAGCAAAAAAAGAATAACACCTAAAGGACCTTTGAAGGTCACTACCTTTAAAAAAAAAAGTCACCTTGAATATTATACAAAAAGTGAACAAAAACCAATTAACACAAAAAATTACTGTTATATGTTGTGTAAATGTGTGTATGTGTTTATGTTATTTAAAACGAATATTGTTGTATTTATAAAAATGAACTAATTCTCTAACTCTTAAAAATTCAAGAATAAGTTAATTAAATTTTGAACATAAATATATAAAATAAAACTAGTTATTCATAAATTAGCAATTTTATAAAATATTTTCGTTACTAAATTCTATATTCGTATCAACATATATAAATTATAGTATTAATAAAACTAAAAGACAAAAAAAAAAAAAAACACTTAATATTAATTTAACATTCATATACACATAAGAATGTATGTCAACATTTCTTATTTCATATTAAAATATTGATATTTTGAGAATTTATATATTTTTAAAATATTATTGATTGATATAATATTGAAATGTTAACATAATCAGTTAATAGACAGATAAAAATAAAATAAAATTAAAATATCCTAAAACAAATAAAATTAACATATTCTAAATAAATAACTGAATATAAATTAATATAATAAATAAATAAATTAATAAATGACTAAATATAATAAATAAATTAATTAATAACTAGACCAATGAATGACTCAATAAATATATTAATAAATTAACATGTTAAATAAATAAATATGATAACAAATAAACTAATAAATAAATAAATATAATAACAAATAAATGTATTAATAAATAAAATAATAACTGAATAAATGTAATCATAAATAAATAAACTAATAAATAAATAGATAAATAAAATGATAAACTAATAAACAAATAATAATAATAAATAAATAATTGATATAAAATGATAGAAAAGAAAATCTAAAATACAATAATAAATAAAGCCAATAAATAAATAAATGAAATAAAAGACATAACAATAAATAACACAATAATAATTAAAAATTCTAAAAATAAAGGCATAAAACGATAGCAACAATCTTAGTTGCTAAAAAAGATTAAAATAACAATAAAGAAAACAAAAAGCAAATCTAAAATTAAATTCTAATAATTAATGCATTTCCAAGTATTTCACAAATAAAAAAAAAAAAAAACCGATTTGAAAACTTATTAAAATAATTTACTTTTAGATATTTTCGTTTTTCTTTATTGTTAATCAAAATTTTGTTACTTTATATTAAAATCTTTTCTAAATATAAAATTGTCATATATAGAATGTTAATTCATAATGAATATTATTAAATGACTGTAAATATTATACATCATATGAAATTATATTATATTAAAATTACATTATATAAAATAATATTATACTAAATTTATGCTATATTAAATTATACTAAATTAAAATTATATTTGTTAGATTGTATCATATTATACCTATATTCTTGTTTAGTAATGCATTTGTAAATTATAGTTAAAAATTTGTTATTTAGTGTATAATTTTGTACTTAATGAATAAAATATTGTCTTTATCTACTATTATAATTTGAAATATACTGTATATTATTAATAATGGAAGGCTAAGCTAAAAAAAAAGGTAATGGTGTGAATATTTTGATTTGTGGTCAGTTATATTTAGGGGCTCAGGAAAATCTAATACGGGTGAACTAGAGCCAAGGATGGCTGCAATAGTGCCATACTAGGGGTGGGCAACCCGTGAAGGTAACTCCATCTTAACCTTCAATGACTCTATCCTCCTATAGAAAACTAGTGAAGCTACTGTCAAATGTCCGTCTGGTCTATTTTGGTTTCCGTTCCCATGTGTTATCGTGAAGTGTTTAATGTTTCAATAAAAATGGCACGAACAAATATTTTAAATGTTGAAGAACTAAGTGGAAAAGAACCTACACCATTCCGACGAGCTAATGCCGTGCCTAGACCAGCGTGCCAATTCCACTTATCACTAAGGTTCCTCACATTTATGGCGCCCAACATATGAGCATTTTTCAAAATGCCATTCAAATCAATGCCTTAATGTTTATATAATATACGCAAGTCCCGGAAGGTGCTATTATAAAGACACCATGCCTGTGTTGCGGCTTTTATTTTATGGTCATTAAAGTATTAGAGAACTTATCAACTTTGATTCGAAATAATTCCTTTAAAGTAAGTCATAAAGCGTCTGACTAAATCGTCTTGACTTTATTCGCGACTTTAAGGAATTCATTGAGATGACAGTTGAATAGTTCCCCTTTATGTAGTATTGTCCTGTGTATATAGTCTAATTTTCTTCGACAGTAGAACTGATAGAGAAATAACATCCATCTCAAATCAAAATCATTATTTATTCTATGGGTTCAGAATTTTATTTAATTTTTGTAATGAAAATAAATATAAAATTTTATAATTTTGATGTTTAATCAAATAAAAATACATTTCACTTATGATTAAATTCATAATATATAGAAAATGTATTATAATATTTGTAACTGTCAAGCATCAAAGAATAGGATTTAGAGTCACCATGTAAAAACTGCCACACAATCAAATTCAATGATTCACATCAACCAGCCATATCTGAAATCGAAAAAAAGAGCAAAAACAATAATTATTAAAAATTAAAACATAACACTATTTCAAACTATTTATAATAACAATAAAAACTAACAAAACCAAAAAAATAAAACTAACTAATATATTGTTGTACAAAGTGTCTTATAGAATTAGAAAATAAATCATTAACAATTTAAGTGTGAAAATTCTTAACATCACTAATTTAACTGATACTCTGTTGAAATATATTAGTGAAAAAGTTAAAAAAAAACTTCTTACTAAATTTATTCATAATTTGTCTTATATATATTATATAAGATCTATATTGGTTTTCATAGAAAAACTTTATTAATTCAATTACTGTTTGTTTTCCCTTTTCTTATTAAAAAAATAATTTAATTTAATAATTAAAATATACTTTAAAATTACATAAAAAAATAATATCGATTCAAATTGTTCTTGTCCGTAGAACAAATATTTCACGATTGCGTTCTAAGTCTTTCTTTTTGTTTACTTATTTTCTATTAGTACATAATAGATTCATTTATACATTTTTTTTTAATTTTACTATTTATAGTTTTTCTCTTTTATCAACGTCTTTAACACTAAGATTGTTGCTAATATTTGAAAGCAAACAAGAAAAACAAAACAATTTCTTCAAAATAAAGTTAAAATATATTATATATTATTTTCTTTTATAATTTTCTATTTTTTTTAAATTGCTATCTGAAAAATCACATACTTTCTACAATCAAAATAACATAAACTACATTCGAATAGAATCCAGAGTATTTATTAGTTTTAAATAAATTGGTATTGTGTCAATATTTAATATATAGTTTACTAACCATATTAAAAACAAAAACAACTAATTATACTAATTCTGTTTATTCATTTATATTGTCATTATTATCTGTAATCTTTTCTTATTTAATTTCAACTTTTATTATAAAATTTGTTACATTCTTAATTGAATATAGGTGTTTTGTGTTAGGAAGAATTTTCCATTTACTTATTACCTTTTTTAGGAACCTTAGTGATAAGTGGAATTGGCACGCTGGTCTAGGCACGGCATTAGCTCGTCGGAATGGTGTAGGTTCTTTTCCACTTAGTTCTTCAACATTTAAAATATTTGTTCGTGCCATTTTTATTGAAACATTAAACACTTCACGATAACACATGGGAACGGAAACCAAAATAGACCAGACGGACATTTGACAGTAGCTTCACTAGTTTTCTATAGGAGGATAGAGTCATTGAAGGTTAAGATGGAGTTACCTTCACGGGTTGCCCACCCCTAGTATGGCACTATTGCAGCCATCCTTGGCTCTAGTTCACCCGTATTAGATTTTCCTGAGCCCCTAAATATAACTGACCACAAATCAAAATATTCACACCATTACCTTTTTTTTAGCTTAGCCTTCCATTATTAATAATATACAGTATATTTCAAATTATAATAGTAGATAAAGACAATATTTTATTCATTAAGTACAAAATTATACACTAAATAACAAATTTTTAACTATAATTTACAAATGCATTACTAAACAAGAATATAGGTATAATATGATACAATCTAACAAATATAATTTTAATTTAGTATAATTTAATATAGCATAAATTTAGTATAATATTATTTTATATAATGTAATTTTAATATAATATAATTTCATATGATGTATAATATTTACAGTCATTTAATAATATTCATTATGAATTAACATTCTATATATGACAATTTTATATTTAGAAAAGATTTTAATATAAAGTAACAAAATTTTGATTAACAATAAAGAAAAACGAAAATATCTAAAAGTAAATTATTTTAATAAGTTTTCAAATCGGTTTTTTTTTTTTTTTATTTGTGAAATACTTGGAAATGCATTAATTATTAGAATTTAATTTTAGATTTGCTTTTTGTTTTCTTTATTGTTATTTTAATCTTTTTTAGCAACTAAGATTGTTGCTATCGTTTTATGCCTTTATTTTTAGAATTTTTAATTATTATTGTGTTATTTATTGTTATGTCTTTTATTTCATTTATTTATTTATTGGCTTTATTTATTATTGTATTTTAGATTTTCTTTTCTATCATTTTATATCAATTATTTATTTATTATTATTATTTGTTTATTAGTTTATCATTTTATTTATCTATTTATTTATTAGTTTATTTATTTATTTATGATTACATTTATTCAGTTATTATTTTATTTATTAATACATTTATTTGTTATTATATTTATTTATTTATTAGTTTATTTGTTATCATATTTATTTATTTAACATGTTAATTTATTAATATATTTATTGAGTCATTCATTGGTCTAGTTATTAATTAATTTATTTATTATATTTAGTCATTTATTAATTTATTTATTTATTATATTAATTTATATTCAGTTATTTATTTAGAATATGTTAATTTTATTTGTTTTAGGATATTTTAATTTTATTTTATTTTTATCTGTCTATTAACTGATTATGTTAACATTTCAATATTATATCAATCAATAATATTTTAAAAATATATAAATTCTCAAAATATCAATATTTTAATATGAAATAAGAAATGTTGACATACATTCTTATGTGTATATGAATGTTAAATTAATATTAAGTGTTTTTTTTTTTTTTTTGTCTTTTAGTTTTATTAATACTATAATTTATATATGTTGATACGAATATAGAATTTAGTAACGAAAATATTTTATAAAATTGCTAATTTATGAATAACTAGTTTTATTTTATATATTTATGTTCAAAATTTAATTAACTTATTCTTGAATTTTTAAGAGTTAGAGAATTAGTTCATTTTTATAAATACAACAATATTCGTTTTAAATAACATAAACACATACACACATTTACACAACATATAACAGTAATTTTTTGTGTTAATTGGTTTTTGTTCACTTTTTGTATAATATTCAAGGTGACTTTTTTTTTTAAAGGTAGTGACCTTCAAAGGTCCTTTAGGTGTTATTCTTTTTTTGCTAAAATATCACCAGTGTCGTCTAACGGTTTTTCACTTTTTGTTTTAAATATAAAGGCTTACCCTGGTTTTTTTTGTGTATACTAATTGTATGCTAAATCTTGTTTCACCTTTCAACCTAAATTTGATCTTCCCAGTGTTTTAGGTTGTTGTCCTGGTTACAAAAATAGGGATTTTCTACCTAGGGCGAATTCACTGTGGCTGCCGTAATTTTGATGTTGTCTTCACTAAGCTCAAATGTTAGTTTTGTTTTTCGACCTTAGATGGCACTTTGACACTGGTGATTCCTTTATTGTAAAAACCCAAATTATTAATTGCTATTATTTATATGTATTTTAATGAACATTATTCATAATATTAGGACATAACGACAATACAATACATAAGATACAATTATACAAATAATTATATTTAGGTAGAGTATTACTATACAGCCTAATATAACAAATAATGCATTTTTTAAAAACGTAAAAAGAACTAAATATTTTTGAAATCTATCCAAAATATTACAATTAACTTTCTTACCTTAATAAATGAATAGTAACTGACTGAATTTAAATTGGTATGTGAAATATTTAACTATTTAACACAGTCAGTTGTTTAACTTTAAAGGTTTTTTTTTTTTTTTTTACAAAAGTAGTGTGTAATTTCAAATCACGATGTGTTTATGGTTTGGATGATCATTAACAACCACGCACTTTAGCAGTTAATCACACAATGATCATGTTGATCTTAAACATGCGTGTTGAGGTTACTTTGAACAATCGTGCCCATCAACACCCCTCGGGTTTTTTTTACAATTTTTTGCATTTACAAGAGCACTGTAAGGTCATTCTATGTTCTTTTTGACAGTTTTCTTTATTGTGAATGACCCTTTTGATCTGAGAACGTCATTACCATTGGGACGTTATTACCACAACACGTCATTATCATAAGATGACAGTTCTCAAAAAAAAAATGTAAATAAACAAAAAAAAAACGTAAATAAACATAAGCAAGTTTTGCAAATTTTAATTTAAAAGAAAATAATTTAGTTAACTAAGGTGCATTTAAATAAAAAAAACAATTTGGAACAAAATGACCATCATGTGTCAGTGCAACCTTCGATGAAGATGAGGTTTTGTTTTATTCTGTGCCACTAGAGCAATTTGTTGTGTGCTGTTCCTGAAAACAAACGTACCCGTCACAAAGCCAGCTTTTGTTGCGAGCATTGCTGAGCCACAAAAGTTGGGAACCACGAAGTCCGGGAACGTTTTGTTTTTGTATTATAGTTATCGGAGTGAGAAAAATAGCATGTGTTTTATGGTAAGTCTATGGGGAAATTATTACATTTTCCTAGCTGCCTTGGGATATGGTTCATTCCTGCATATGGTGGGCATTGTATCTTTTGTTAAAAGAAAAATTATCTGTTATGTTAATTTTCAATTAATTCAAAATATTTTCTGCAGGTATGTTTATATATGAATGGCAATAACAATCCACAATTGATTTCGGACAACATAATGTAAGTTAATACTTATAAACAAATTATAGGATGTATTTTGATACATTAACTCACATGCTAGTAAATGATGCAATATTTCTTTTTCAGGGTTCATGGTTATGTCAACAATATCGTTCCTATTTGGGTATGTTAAAGCTTATTTACCTGCAGTTTGGAGAGTTGTCCAATAAAGAAGACTAAATTCAATTTTGTACAACAACAAAGCTAAGCTTTTACTTAATTTGTTGGTGAGTAAAAAAAAATTATATATTCATTACAAAAAGATAGAACTATCAGTACTAATGAGGCTGTTTCCATTAAGAAAAACAATAGCAATATAAAAAGGGAAAAATTAGATGAAACTATTTCAAACTTTGTGTGTAACATAAGCTAACAACAAGTGTATATGTCAAATAAAAGAGAATGATTTCAATATCAGGACTGACTTTAATGTTATATGCGTTTGTATTTAAAACATAAAAAAAACGATTTTTCGTTCGATTAGGTTGAATCTTACAGGTTATTTCTTGACATTTAGGTTTTAAGGATTCTTTGTCGTTTAGTTTAACTTTGCTAAGTATTATTTACATGTGTGTTGATTTATTTACCACTGTATTCGTAAACAATTAATGGAATTATTAATGGTTTATTCGAGAAATTTTATGTTAAAAAAATGATTATTGAAATTATACACTGTTACAAAATAACACTTTGTCAGAACTTGAAAACCGAATAATGGTGTTTGTAGGCCTAGGTGAGGTCATACAAAAAACTTTTTTTCAAAGATTTTGAAGTACCCTCGAAATTTTTAGATATTTAAAAAAGAACTGTTTTAGTGTAGGTCGTAGTACTTTAGTACCACTAAATCACACATTTTTAGATCGATTTCAAAATCTTAAACCATTTTGTAAAGACAAAGAATTAAGCTTTTATGAAATGTATGCATAAACAGTATATTGCAAGAAATTAGATAAGTTTTTGTAATAAGATTTTTTTTTTTTTTTTGTAATTTTTGTTTTTTTTTAAATTCAACCGTAGTTGTTTTAATTTTGTATATGGAAATCTATTTTTTTCGCACAGTGTTTTACAGACAGTTTTATTCAAAAATACAACAAACCCGATTAATGAATAATACATTTCTTAAAGCATTAAAACTTGAGTAAGTCTTGCTTTTGACAATATTGAAGTTTAGTCTACTGTTTTAGGTGTTGGGCATGTATAGTGCCAATAAGCTGTCC
This sequence comes from Calliphora vicina, assembly GCF_958450345.1. Taxonomy (NCBI): domain Eukaryota; kingdom Metazoa; phylum Arthropoda; class Insecta; order Diptera; family Calliphoridae; genus Calliphora; species Calliphora vicina. The sequence continues at coordinate 80,767,194 of NC_088781.1, read as the reverse complement.
TCTTAAGTTTTCGACCTCATATTGATTTGCTCCTATTTTCGATCTTATTCTACACTTTAACCAGGGTCTACATAACTTAGCAGTAATGCCTTTTGCAAAGTTACTTTGTATGAAATTTTTCCTAAAGACTTCTTGTCCGGGTTGAAAAGTTATAGATCTACTCCTTTTATTATACGACTTTGTATTTCTTTTGTAAGCTTCATGTATCTTTGTATTTATTCTTTCGTGGATTAGTTTAATCTGTTCGGATTTAGGTAAAACGAGCTCATTACTGTCAAGTGCTCCGAGTTTACGCAGAATTGAATAGGCTTGTGCATGAGTGATCATATTGTAGCCGGTAAGAGCATAATATGGTGTTACTCCTGTGGACGCATGAATTGTGGACCTCAAGCAACATTCAATTTTGGATAGGTTTTCGTCCCATCTTGACTGGTCTTGTTGTAGATAGCTTCTAATGCTGGTTAAAATCGACTGGTTCACTCTCTCACTCGCGTTAGCTTGTGGAGAATGAATTGCCGTCCGCATATGATTGACTCCATATGTTTTCAAAAGATCTTGAAATGAATCCGATATAAACTGCTTTCCGTTATCTGAGTGTAGTGTCTCCGGAACACCGAATTTATGGAAAAGTTCATCAGTTAAGAATTTATTTACTGCTTTTGTTGTAGCTTTAGGCATAGCTCTTAGTAAGACAAACTTTGTTTTGTGATCTAATACAATAAATATGTATGCGTTACCTGCCTTTGACCTCGGGTATGGGCCTAGAAAGTCGACGTATATTTTTTGAAAGGGCCTTTGTGTCACTACTTCTTTTCCCATAGTAGGCCTTAGCGTCTGTTTCGGATGTTTTATTTCCTTGCATGTATCGCATTCGCTTACAAACTTCTTTATTTGTTTGACCATCGAGGGCCAATAAAAGAATTCCCTAATGTTAAAAAGCGTTTTTGCTGTGCCGCCGTGAGCTGTATTGTTTACATGTGATTTTTTTATAACTTCGTTAGTAAGTCCATTTGGCAACCAAATTTTCCACCAGTCTTCTTCATTATCAACTTCGTCCCGATTGAATTTAACTCTTTTGTATATGATGTTGTCTTCCACTTTCAAATCTGGCAATCTATTTTGGTTTTGTTGAATTGTGTCGATTAGTGTAACATATTCCATACATTTGAATTCCTCGGAGTTAAAATCGATTATAGGAGTAGGTGTTGTGACTTCTTCTATCTCTAGTCTCGACAACATATCGGGCACAACATTCTTACTACCTTTCCTATGTTCAATATTAAATTTGTAATGCTGTAGTTTCAAGCTCCAGCGGGCTAAACGTCCGTTTAAGTCATTCTGCTTCATCAGCCATTTAAGGCTAGAATGATCGGTAATCACTGTAAATTCCATGAGCTCTATATATTGTCTAAATTTGTCTATTGCAAGGACGACCGCAAGACATTCTTTTTCGGTAGTAGAATAGTTTTTTTGTGCAGTGTTTAGCTTCTTAGAAAAGAATTCTATAGGGTGCTCGCCATCTTCGTCGTCTTTTTGAAATAAAACGGCCCCAATGCCAACATTAGAAGCATCACACTGTACAAAAAATGGGCGTTCGAAATCTGGACTTGTTAGAACAGGGCTGGATACTAGTCTTTGCTTGAGCTCCTCGAAAGATTTACAAGCTTCGGGTGTCAGGACAAATTTTGACGATTTTTTTAACGTGTCTGTGAGTGGTGAGGTTAGTGTGGAGAAGTCTTGTATAAACCTTCGGTACCATCCGACTGTACCGAGAAATCTTCTTACGTCTTTAGGATTCTTAGGTGGTTTTATGTTTAGTATAGCATCCATTTTGGTCATGTCTGGTTTTATCTTTCCACCCCCTACGATATAACCAAGATAGCGCAGCTCTTTATAGCAAAATTTGGATTTTTGCATGTTAATAGTGAGTCCAGCTGCCGAGAGCTTATCTCCCACAACTTTTAGCATTTGCATATGTGTATTAAAGTCTGGTGACACTATCAACAAATCGTCTAAATAGACAAAAACGCGATCTTTCAATTCTGATGGAATTATTTTGTCCATAAGGCGACAGAGACGTTGGGCTGCGTTACACAGTCCAAATGGCATCACCTTAAACTGGTAGTGAGGTCTACCTGGGACTGTGAACGCAGTCTTTGGTCTGGCCGATTCTTCCAGCGGAATCTGCCAAAAAGCATCTTTTAAATCAATGGCTGAAATATAATGGGTGTCACCTAACCGAGCCAGTAGTCCATCAATATTGGGAAGTGGGTACGCATCTTTTCTTGTAACTTTATTCAATTCTCTTGCATCTAGACATAGGCGATTCTTATTGGGTTTAATGACGAGGGTTGTACGATTGTTCCATTCAGCGTTTGTAGCAACTTCAATGACATCAAGTTCTAACATTCGGTCTAATTCGGCATATGTCAACCTTTGTATAGCTGGGCTCACTGGGTAATATCGCATTTTTTTGGCTAGTGCGTCTCCTGTGTCAATTGTATGAGTCTCCAAATGTGTTTTGCCTAGGCCATACTTAGTATAACATCTAAACGAAAGTTTTGTTTTTTCGAGTTCTATTGTTTGCTGTTCTGTTAACTCGTGACATTTCGTTTCCTGTTCTGTCATTGTTACCTCGTTAATAATGCCTGAATTCACACATATTTTAATCCCTAAACGCTGCCAAAAGTCATAACCTAAGATAAGGTCTTGTTGCAAATTTGGAACTAAATATAATGTCATATCCTCGATTCTATTTCCACATTGTATTTTGGTTTTGATTTTACCTATTATTTGATGTGTTTTGCCATCTGCAGTTCGAATTGAAGATTTGAAATTCATAATTTGTGTATTCATCTTTTCTGCGTTTACAATACAATCTCTGCCCAAGCAACTTATCGTAGCACCACTATCCATCAGTCCTTTTAATTTAAGTCCGTTTACATTCACCTCCATATAAGGTCTAATATCGAAGTCATTATTCAAAATCGTTGCGGCTATTTCATTTCTTTCTTGTTTTCGTTTTCTAAATCTTTTCCTAATTGTATGTGTTCTTCTTGTTTGCTCCGAATCTATATCGTTAAAAATCTCAGCTCTTTTCTTATTATAGTTTTCTAACCTGATTTTATATGGGATTAGTTCCTTTAAATTCTTATTTGAGTTTCTATGTTTTAACATAACATTTGTACCAATTTCTGTACCTTCAGAAGTAATTTTATAATTATTAGTTTTGGTTTCATTTTCCTGTATTTTGTACTTTTCTTCTGGTATAGTATCGTTTATTATGTTCGTTGTAGAATTACAATTTACTGGAGCTGATTTTGTGTAGAACATGTTGGTCCAGTTTTCAAGATGTTCTTCTGGCTGTTTCCCTTACATTTTGGACAATTTGGGGTGATTACATTGTCGAACCCACATCTGTAACAAAATAGATTTCTTTGGGTTAAAGTGCAGTCGACAAAAGAATGGCCAGGAGTTTTACAGTTCCAGCACACTAGTTGTTTGCCAGGAGTAGTTGTGTGGTTAATTGCTTCAATTTGATATTGACCGTCGTTTTCAGGAATACCATCATAGTCCAATTCGTTTATTCTACGAATATTGTTTGGTTGTGGGCGGTAGGATGGCCTCTTTGCAAGATTACGTTCGGCTCTGCGACATTCCTCCAGCAATTGGTCTAAGGTACTGATCTCCATAGGGAAAATGAGTTGTGTCACGCCGTCTTTAAGATTGTCTTTCACCAATCTTACCAGCTCGTATTCTGGAATACTAAATCTTAGTTGATTCTGCAATTTCACAATTTCGGCTATGAAAGTATCAGCTGATTCTGTTGGATGTTGACGTCTTTCCATGATTCGTCTCTGTATCTCAAAATCACTTTCGTATCTTCTGAACTTACGTATGAGGTGATATTTTAAATGTCCCCATTCACATGAAGGATTTTGTCTACGGAAGTTCCAAAACCATTGTTGTGCACTTCCTGCAACCAAATGGTGAAATCCTTTCATGAAGATACTCCACGGACATTGGTAATCTTCACGTAAAGCTTCAACACGGAATACGAAGTCTTCCACACTTAAAACTTGATTGTTGCCATCATATTTGACACCCCATTTTTCCATCTGTAATGGTGAATTATGATTGTAACTGGGTATATTTGGTGGAATATATTGTTGTTGTGGTTGAGATTGTGGTGGTAAAAAATTCTGTTCTGGGTAGTTTCTGTGGTTACTGTTATGGTTTGGGAAGCGGTCATGGTTATTGAATCTGTTGGTCTGAATCCTTGGTTGGTTTTCAAAAGTAGAATTTTGATCTGATCTTAGGGAATCTCGAATAATTTGAGGAACAAGAGTCATTAAGTTTTCCTGTACCTGTCTCATTATCGTAGCCTGAGCAGCACCTACCGAAGCATTGACATAATCTTGTACTGATAATCCATTTCCGTTAACGGGCATATCCGGACTCACTTCCTCATCTAGCCTTGGCATAGGAGTGTTTGCTCGTTGCATATTGTCGCGTTGTTGAACTAAAATTCTAGCAGTAATACTACTATATTCTGGTGAGTGAATAGTACTAGCTCTGTCTGGCGATGATGTTGTTTGAGGACCTGTCGCCGTGGGAAACTGTAATGACATTAACGATGGTATCGGACCTGTACTTGAATGAGCTATAGGAGGGTTATTATTTGTTGGTTGTGAATTAGTCGATGTAGTTGTTGTATTGGTTACTGGATTATATACTATTGAAGGTTCTTTATTAAGATTTTTGGCTTGCAAACGGTTTGAAGTTCTCTTACTTATTGCCCCTTTTGAGACAGTTGCCATGATTAGATGCAAATATCCTAATATCAAGATACCTACATGCTAGAGAATCTACGACTAAACTCTTAAGAAATTCAAAAAAAAAATTCACTAAAAAAAGGTAATAAGTAAATGGAAAATTCTTCCTAACACAAAACACCTATATTCAATTAAGAATGTAACAAATTTTATAATAAAAGTTGAAATTAAATAAGAAAAGATTACAGATAATAATGACAATATAAATGAATAAACAGAATTAGTATAATTAGTTGTTTTTGTTTTTAATATGGTTAGTAAACTATATATTAAATATTGACACAATACCAATTTATTTAAAACTAATAAATACTCTGGATTCTATTCGAATGTAGTTTATGTTATTTTGATTGTAGAAAGTATGTGATTTTTCAGATAGCAATTTAAAAAAAATAGAAAATTATAAAAGAAAATAATATATAATATATTTTAACTTTATTTTGAAGAAATTGTTTTGTTTTTCTTGTTTGCTTTCAAATATTAGCAACAATCTTAGTGTTAAAGACGTTGATAAAAGAGAAAAACTATAAATAGTAAAATTAAAAAAAAATGTATAAATGAATCTATTATGTACTAATAGAAAATAAGTAAACAAAAAGAAAGACTTAGAACGCAATCGTGAAATATTTGTTCTACGGACAAGAACAATTTGAATCGATATTATTTTTTTATGTAATTTTAAAGTATATTTTAATTATTAAATTAAATTATTTTTTTAATAAGAAAAGGGAAAACAAACAGTAATTGAATTAATAAAGTTTTTCTATGAAAACCAATATAGATCTTATATAATATATATAAGACAAATTATGAATAAATTTAGTAAGAAGTTTTTTTTAACTTTTTCACTAATATATTTCAACAGAGTATCAGTTAAATTAGTGATGTTAAGAATTTTCACACTTAAATTGTTAATGATTTATTTTCTAATTCTATAAGACACTTTGTACAACAATATATTAGTTAGTTTTATTTTTTTGGTTTTGTTAGTTTGTATTGTTATTATAAATAGTTTGAAATAGTGTTATGTTTTAATTTTTAATAATTATTGTTTTTGCTCTTTTTTTCGATTTCAGATATGGCTGGTTGATGTGAATCATTGAATTTGATTGTGTGGCAGTTTTTACATGGTGACTCTAAATCCTATTCTTTGATGCTTGACAGTTACAAATATTATAATACATTTTCTATATATTATGAATTTAATCATAAGTGAAATGTATTTTTATTTGATTAAACATCAAAATTATAAAATTTTATATTTATTTTCATTACAAAAATTAAATAAAATTCTGAACCCATAGAATAAATAATGATTTTGATTTGAGATGGATGTTATTTCTCTATCAGTTCTACTGTCGAAGAAAATTAGACTATATACACAGGACAATACTACATAAAGGGGAACTATTCAACTGTCATCTCAATGAATTCCTTAAAGTCGCGAATAAAGTCAAGACGATTTAGTCAGACGCTTTATGACTTACTTTAAAGGAATTATTTCGAATCAAAGTTGATAAGTTCTCTAATACTTTAATGACCATAAAATAAAAGCCGCAACACAGGCATGGTGTCTTTATAATAGCACCTTCCGGGACTTGCGTATATTATATAAACATTAAGGCATTGATTTGAATGGCATTTTGAAAAATGCTCATATGTTGGGCGCCATAAATGTGAGGAACCTTAGTGATAAGTGGAATTGGCACGCTGGTCTAGGCACGGCATTAGCTCGTCGGAATGGTGTAGGTTCTTTTCCACTTAGTTCTTCAACATTTAAAATATTTGTTCGTGCCATTTTTATTGAAACATTAAACACTTCACGATAACACATGGGAACGGAAACCAAAATAGACCAGACGGACATTTGACAGTAGCTTCACTAGTTTTCTATAGGAGGATAGAGTCATTGAAGGTTAAGATGGAGTTACCTTCACGGGTTGCCCTGGTTTTTTTTGTGTATACTAATTGTATGCTAAATCTTGTTTCACCTTTCAACCTAAATTTGATCTTCCCAGTGTTTTAGGTTGTTGTCCTGGTTACAAAAATAGGGATTTTCTACCTAGGGCGAATTCACTGTGGCTGCCGTAATTTTGATGTTGTCTTCACTAAGCTCAAATGTTAGTTTTGTTTTTCGACCTTAGATGGCACTTTGACACTGGTGATCAATGGCAATGGTGGCAAATCTAAAATTAAATTCTAATAATTAATGCATTTCCAAGTATTTCACAAATAAAAAAAAAAAAAAACCGATTTGAAAACTTATTAAAATAATTTACTTTTAGATATTTTCGTTTTTCTTTATTGTTAATCAAAATTTTGTTACTTTATATTAAAATCTTTTCTAAATATAAAATTGTCATATATAGAATGTTAATTCATAATGAATATTATTAAATGACTGTAAATATTATACATCATATGAAATTATATTATATTAAAATTACATTATATAAAATAATATTATACTAAATTTATGCTATATTAAATTATACTAAATTAAAATTATATTTGTTAGATTGTATCATATTATACCTATATTCTTGTTTAGTAATGCATTTGTAAATTATAGTTAAAAATTTGTTATTTAGTGTATAATTTTGTACTTAATGAATAAAATATTGTCTTTATCTACTATTATAATTTGAAATATACTGTATATTATTAATAATGGAAGGCTAAGCTAAAAAAAAAGGTAATGGTGTGAATATTTTGATTTGTGGTCAGTTATATTTAGGGGCTCAGGAAAATCTAATACGGGTGAACTAGAGCCAAGGATGGCTGCAATAGTGCCATACTAGGGGTGGGCAACCCGTGAAGGTAACTCCATCTTAACCTTCAATGACTCTATCCTCCTATAGAAAACTAGTGAAGCTACTGTCAAATGTCCGTCTGGTCTATTTTGGTTTCCGTTCCCATGTGTTATCGTGAAGTGTTTAATGTTTCAATAAAAATGGCACGAACAAATATTTTAAATGTTGAAGAACTAAGTGGAAAAGAACCTACACCATTCCGACGAGCTAATGCCGTGCCTAGACCAGCGTGCCAATTCCACTTATCACTAAGGTTCCTAAAAAAGGTAATAAGTAAATGGAAAATTCTTCCTAACACAAAACACCTATATTCAATTAAGAATGTAACAAATTTTATAATAAAAGTTGAAATTAAATAAGAAAAGATTACAGATAATAATGACAATATAAATGAATAAACAGAATTAGTATAATTAGTTGTTTTTGTTTTTAATATGGTTAGTAAACTATATATTAAATATTGACACAATACCAATTTATTTAAAACTAATAAATACTCTGGATTCTATTCGAATGTAGTTTATGTTATTTTGATTGTAGAAAGTATGTGATTTTTCAGATAGCAATTTAAAAAAAATAGAAAATTATAAAAGAAAATAATATATAATATATTTTAACTTTATTTTGAAGAAATTGTTTTGTTTTTCTTGTTTGCTTTCAAATATTAGCAACAATCTTAGTGTTAAAGACGTTGATAAAAGAGAAAAACTATAAATAGTAAAATTAAAAAAAAATGTATAAATGAATCTATTATGTACTAATAGAAAATAAGTAAACAAAAAGAAAGACTTAGAACGCAATCGTGAAATATTTGTTCTACGGACAAGAACAATTTGAATCGATATTATTTTTTTATGTAATTTTAAAGTATATTTTAATTATTAAATTAAATTATTTTTTTAATAAGAAAAGGGAAAACAAACAGTAATTGAATTAATAAAGTTTTTCTATGAAAACCAATATAGATCTTATATAATATATATAAGACAAATTATGAATAAATTTAGTAAGAAGTTTTTTTTAACTTTTTCACTAATATATTTCAACAGAGTATCAGTTAAATTAGTGATGTTAAGAATTTTCACACTTAAATTGTTAATGATTTATTTTCTAATTCTATAAGACACTTTGTACAACAATATATTAGTTAGTTTTATTTTTTTGGTTTTGTTAGTTTTTATTGTTATTATAAATAGTTTGAAATAGTGTTATGTTTTAATTTTTAATAATTATTGTTTTTGCTCTTTTTTTCGATTTCAGATATGGCTGGTTGATGTGAATCATTGAATTTGATTGTGTGGCAGTTTTTACATGGTGACTCTAAATCCTATTCTTTGATGCTTGACAGTTACAAATATTATAATACATTTTCTATATATTATGAATTTAATCATAAGTGAAATGTATTTTTATTTGATTAAACATCAAAATTATAAAATTTTATATTTATTTTCATTACAAAAATTAAATAAAATTCTGAACCCATAGAATAAATAATGATTTTGATTTGAGATGGATGTTATTTCTCTATCAGTTCTACTGTCGAAGAAAATTAGACTATATACACAGGACAATACTACATAAAGGGGAACTATTCAACTGTCATCTCAATGAATTCCTTAAAGTCGCGAATAAAGTCAAGACGATTTAGTCAGACGCTTTATGACTTACTTTAAAGGAATTATTTCGAATCAAAGTTGATAAGTTCTCTAATACTTTAATGACCATAAAATAAAAGCCGCAACACAGGCATGGTGTCTTTATAATAGCACCTTCCGGGACTTGCGTATATTATATTTTTTTCACATATTTTATGACCAATTTTTGTTAAATTGGTTTCATTTTCAATATTAAAATTATGTTGAATTGTTCCACTCTCTTCAACATTTGCGTATTTAGGAACATTAAATTTTATGCATACATTATGTAACGCAGCACACACATTTCCAAAAGCTGCCATTTTTTCCGGACTGTAACGACTTCTTTTATTATTACTAAGAATTTTCCAGCGTCCTTTCAGAATTCCTATTGTCCTTTCTATTATGCATCTACCTTTGGAATGTACGTCGTTAAAATGAGCTTCAAGCGAACCCTCAGGTGGATTTCTGTATAGTGTTATGCACCATGGTTCCAATGGATACCCCGAGTCACCTTAAATTAAAATATATAAAAGAAAATTTCCTAACTTAAAAATAGTGGATAGATATTAAACATACATACATACCTAAAAGCCAAACATTTTTAACATTATTGTTGTAAAGTTCGGACAACAAATTCCTTTCCTCCGAGTGTTTCCAGACGAATGCGTTATGGGCTGCGCCACCGTATTTTGAGTTGATGGACAAAATTTTATGCTCGTGGTCACAAATCTTAAATTTTTACTTAATATAAAACTTTTATTTTTATAAAAATAAAATAACACTTACCACCATTGAGTTGAGACTATGAAACCCTTTCCTATTAAAGAACATATGTTCATTGGACGCTGGTCTTTGAAGTCCAAAGTGTGTGCCATCAACGCAACCAATGACTACAATAAAATATATAGTATTAATAACATTTAAATATCAAATGATGTATAAATACTAACCTCCGGGAATCTTATATTTCTTCATGAATGCATCCATACATTCATACGAGTTTTCCGGGTCAAAATTAATGAACGATGGACACAGTTTGTCCTCCAATTCCTTCACACAGTTGTCAACATACTTACAAATAGTACTTTGACTCATACCAATTAAATAGTCATTACCAACTACGTACTGAAAGCTCCCGCCGGCTAAAAGGGATAATGTTGCTGCTAACTGCAATTTCGCTGGCACCGATGTTGACATGCTCCCGGAAAAATTCATTTGGGAAAGTACAAAGTTAAAAGCCTCCTTCGATAATCTAAATCGTTTTCGGAACCTAAAATATAAATTTATCATTAATTATTTACATATTTACATTCCTATTATTCAAATTTGCTTTTTACTTACGCTATGTTTGATAATAACAAAGGGTCGCTTTTCATTCGCATTTGTCTCTTTGCTGTTCATCCTCTTCAGATGAAGATAAGAAAAATAAAAGGGATGGATCCATTTTCTAAATAATAAAAATTATATTACAATCAATTTAAAAATCTCTAATTTTACTTACCCGCTTTCTTTTAATTGTTTTGTTTACATTTGTACAAATCATATGGTTTGATTCTATTACAAAACAAAAAATCTTTTACGTTTTTGTTTTAAATTTCGATTCGATAGCTATCGAGTGCCGTAATTTGGCTATTCGATACGTCACGAAATTTTACTCGATACGAAAACTCATTTGGACCCAGGTTTTTTTTTAATCCCGATTGAAAATTTAAAAACAAAATTTTTATTGAACTAAAATATTAAAATCTGTGCGAAAAATTTAGAAAAATGTTTGAATTTTCATAAAAAAATTAAAAAAAAATTAAAATCAAAAACATTTAATTTCAAAAAAAAAGAAAAATCACAAAACCTTAAAAACCAAACAACAAGAACAAGTGGGAAAACAATTAGACAAAAGAAACAATGATTTAATCAAAAATAAATTTATTTAAAATTTTCTTTTATTAATATATATACAATTTATAATTTCTTATAAAAATTTAAAAATTAATTTTTTGCTTAAATCTATTCACTTTTTTTTTGTTAAAATTTTATTTTTCAAATGTGTAAATAATTCACTTATTTTTTTATTCACTCGCGTTGTAAAAATCAAAACAAACTAAAATGTAATGCAAAAATCAATATTATAGTGGTGAAAAAGTTAACAAAAAATGTAAAAATCTTTTAAAACAAGTGTCAAAAAGAACCAAAAATATTTGTAAACATTATTAAAAGTCAACACAGAATAATTATTTGAGTAAAAATGTTAACCCATTTGGCGTCGCTGTACTCAATTGAGTACAGCTATATATTAGGCGATATTTTGGAAATTTTAAAAGTTTTTGTGATTTTTTTGCGTTTTTAGCTTAAAAGGAACCTGCTTCCGCTAAAATAATACAAAAAATCTGACTTTATACGTATCAGCTGTCAAAAAATAGACTCCTAAACTTATAGAAAATTGGTGTGGCGAGATAAACACAGATTTTCCGTTTTTTAGCTTTTACTGTATTGGTAATTTTTATTTTATTTTCTAAAAGAAAGCATTTCTATTTATAAAATATGTAAAAATAAATTGTCTGCCATTTACTTTTACAAAGTTATCGTATTTTAAATATAACTGTACTCAATTGAGTACATTGGCAGAATCCATATACAAATTTTGCCAACACTGTTATGTTTACAGAAATATAAAAGCAATATTGGAAGATAGTGACAGTGATTCTTTTTATGATTTCGCAATCAATTAACAGATGGTGGTGATGAGAACATGACAGCTGACAACTTACCGAGAGATGTGACAGACAACATTTAGGTGTTTAATCTAGACTTAAAAAAATATATGGGTGCACTGATATTGATTTGAAATAACAAATAACCCAGAGAGGATTTATAGTGGTATTATGATAAAGATATTGGCATGGAAATTGCGTTAAAGTCAATGTCAAAAAACGGATATTGCTACACTTACGATTTATATTGTAGAAAATCGGAGGCAAATTTGATTGATCCCTTAGGGTCAAAAGTAGTAAAAAATTACTTGAGAAAAAGGAGAGGTATTTTTTGATAACATTTTTACTAGTTGTATTATCTTGGTCGATCTCAAGGAAAATAGAATTCGTGCTATTGGCACAATTTGAGAAAAGGGAACAAAAAAGTTTCCATTAAGATTTGCGAATGAAATGAATAAAGAAGAGTTGGCTTCATATGACTATAGATTTGACAAACAAAATGAAATTCTTTTGGTAAAATGGAAAGACAATAGCGTCTGTACAATGGCAACAAACTATGACACAATTGAGCTATTAGGAGCTGTAAAACGGTGGCCTTCTACACCAAGACAAAAAATTTATGTCAACTTACGAAAGGTGTTTCAGTATTATAACTAACGTATGGGGGGAATAGATGAACTGTACCAGTCCATTTCACTCTACAGAATTCGTGGTATGAAAGGTGGGGGCATTGTTTATCTATGTAAAAGATATGGCCATTACATACGCTTGGCGGTTATATGTTGACTCTATGCAGCGATAGCATGGATCAAATTTTATTCCGACGATTCATTACAAGGTACTATTTACGCCAAAACACGAAAATAAAGCTCGACTTTCATCTTCATTGTTCCTAGGGTATAGGTTACTAACCCAAAAAGTTGTAAAAGCTATTAAAATGTATTTTATGTCATGCAAGAGTTTGCTGGCAATGCAAGAAATGTTTAAAATTATTATGCATTAAACAAAAATATTTTGAAATTTCCCACCTGTATCCCGCCGCTGTACTCAGTTGAGTACACCCATCCCACTCCTCCCATTTATTTTTTTTCTCAGTAATTTCTAAAAATTCCATATATACAGCTACAGGAAGCAGCCGATAGATCTTTCGACGTGGGATCCTGTTAATGTAAGTCAAAAACCTTTATTTATTTTTATCTTATTTTCATTTTTTTTATACAAACAAAAATATTAACATAAACACATAACACCCACTGATTCTTACAGCAAAATATGTCTGTTAAATATTGTTAACATGAGTAAATCTGCTAAAATGAGCAAACTAAAGAAAAATGTCTTACTTCAAAATTTGATGCTGTGTTTTGTTGTGTCGACGCGCACATCATGTTGTTCAATGTCATCGCGCCGCGAAAACCATGTTGTACCATGTCATCGCGCCACGAAAACCGTGTTGTACCATGTCATGCCTATAACTATTGATGTTGCTGTTATTATGTGTGGTAGCTTGAGTTGAATTGATGTTAACAAATGTCGCATTGTTAGGCAGAATAAAATTGCAAAGCAGAATGATATTGTAAGTAATAAAATATAAATTTATTTGGTATCTCAAAAATACATTTTATTTATTCCAAGTCTTAATAATAATTAACCTAAAAAACTGAAACTACGTTGTTATATCGAATAGCCATATACCCGTTTATGCCGTGTCAGCGTCTGGTTATTGTGTTGTCTTATGACTTATATTTCGTCATTCTTTAGCAATATATTAGTACACAGAAAAAAAAGCACTTCTAAATTTAAGTTTATTTTACTCAAATTTAGCCAGAATTGTACTTAAAAATTTAAGTACGATTCATACTCATTTGTACTTAGAATTTGTATAAACGGGATTGATTATAAAAATCAAGCGGAAATTTTCTTAAAACAAGAACGAAATTCTTGAATTAAGAAGAAAATCTTGTTTTAAGTACAAGTGAGAAGTTAAATCAAGTAGTTAATTCTTAAACTTCAAATTAAGAGTAAGATAACTTGAAATAAGAAAAAAATTCTTATATTGATCCATAATTGAAAAAGAGCGGTATAAAATTTACTCTCTGAGCTGTTCTCAAAGTAATTTTCTACTCGCGCTGTCGGTTAGTTACATGAATAAACAAGCAATTTCATCAGTCTGTTTTGTGCGTTCCGTGTTCGGTGTTGTTCTGTATTGTTTTCGGTATTTTGTGTTTTTTTGTGTTGTGTGAAAAAAATATGAGTGAGGCAGAAGTGGTTCCGGACAAAGAAGACACCCACAAGCTGGAGCAGGACAGCTTCTCCAGGAGTTTCATCAGCCCAGTGTTTATGGGTATTTAAAAGGTAAGTCTATAATTTATTTATTATTGTGATTTATTTTTAAATAATACTGTTATTCTATTTATAAAACATAATACAGCAAGTCAATCGAAAACTTTGGATAAGTTTATTTTTACATGTTTTCTTTTGGCTTACTATATTATGTTTTATAAATAGACTGTTGAATTTGCAACAAATTCTTTAAAAACAAAATAACGGTACAACGTGGTATATACGTACAAATTTTTTCAATAAGAAATATTTTTTCATTTGTACTAACACACACATACATATGTAGTTGCGCATATCGCTTAGAAACAGGTTTTTTAAGACGCAAGCAACAAAATTTGCACTTGTAAACAAATAATACAAGCATTTTGTTCTTAGTTTAAGTATTCTCGTGCTTGATGTTTGTGTGTCTATAATATAGACTCTATATTATAGGGTTCTATAGCTGAAACAAAAAGTCGACTTTTCGACCTTTCGACTTTTTCCGTTTTTTAAAAAGTCGACTTTTCGAACTTTCGACTTTTGGTAGTTTATGAAAAGTCGACTTTTCGAACTTTCGACTTTTTAGTTAATCGACTTTTTTCGACTTTCCGACTATTTTCGACTTTTTTCAACTTTTTACCATTTCTTGTTAAAAATACATGGTTGATGCGCCTTTTGTAATGTTTAGCAATAAAAATGAAATTTATCTAGGCGATAATAGTTAGAATAATGTTGTAAGAATTTTGTGTAGAAAAAAGCTTTATTTTATAAACATTTATTTATTATTTACATATATTAGCATACACTACAAAAAATGCAAGTGCAATATTTTTTTTAACAATCTAAAAAGTCGACTTTAATCGACTATTCGACTTTTAGATAACATAATCGATTGTTCGACTTTTTTCCAACCAAAAAGTCGATTTCGACTTTTTTCAGGAAATAGTCGATTGTTCGAACAATCGAACAATCGACTTATAGAACCCTACTATATTATAGGCACACAAACACCTGTACATATATGTATTTACATGTGCACAATTCGTTGTTAGCGTCGTTGTGTGTATTAGTATAAATAACTGCGTTTTGTCCATGAACTGATGGTATTTTTGTACCACAAATGAAAAATATATTTCTTATTGCAAAAATACAAGTACAGTCACTTAGAAAAAATATAAAAATAACTATACGATATTAATGATTTATCCTCATATTAATAAATAATTTTTAAATTTATCAAAGGTTTATAAAACGAATTTTGTATGGAATTATTGTTTTATAAACCTTTTAAAATTGTTTATGAATATGGGGGTAAATCTTTAATATCGTATAGTTAATATTATAAATGAATTTATAAATAATGTTCATATTACTATATCATTTGTTTGTACATTTTTAGCTTCTCAGGTAACATACAACAGCTTGCAATGGTGAAAACATTAAGGAAGCAATGCCTCCTCTTGGTCTTCGAATCGAATTTAGGAAGAAGCTTTTAAGTGGACAAAATTCAGGTAAGCATTTAATAATACAGATTTTTGCAAATACAATTTAACAAATCTTAATCTTATTCTATAGTTTGGCGTCGATGACGACACAATTTCTGTTGAATCCAAAGTTGACAACTGGCTAATTGAAGAAGATGACTTCCGTGGCAAACGTGTTTTAAGCAAGATAATAATTGTTAAATTGTATTAAATTTAAATTAAAAAAAAAACAAAATAAAATTTATTAAAAATAAAAAATAATGTGTTTTTCTTAAATCAATCTTAGTTTGGCTTACATCAAGTACGAATTCGGGCTTAAAACAATCCTATTTTTGGATTATATCAAGTACGAATTCGTGCTTAAATCTAGTTCAGAATTCTTGAAACAAGCTCATTTTGGGATTAATTCAATCTCGGACATTCTTTAATCAATCCGATTTTTGGATTATATCAAGTATGAATTCGTGCTTAAAACAAGTTTAGAATTCTTGAATCAAACTCATTTAAAGATTAATTCAATCTCGGCCGTACTTAGGGAGAGCTAAAATTAAGATTTTTGGGCTTGATGAATCCGTACTTGAATCAAGTATTATGTACTCGGTTTAAGAAAATCCGTACTTACCCTACTATTGACACCGCTCCGGATTGATTTAAGTACGGATTACTCAATTTTTTTTATGAGTGAATAAGCTGAAGAGGCAGTTTGTTCTTGTTGATGTTTTGTATTCTTATCAACATGCACTGAATTCGTGTTAACTTCTCCCTCGTTTAAGTGAAGGGCGTCCCCGGACTTCTTTAGATCTTCAATAGCAGATTGAATAGCGTGATGCTGACGGGTCTTCTTAGACTTCTGGTGCAATTTGAAACAAGCAAAGCCGATAATTAAAATGCCAAAAATACTACAGGTAGACAACAAAGGTCCAGTTATAAGCTTCTCTTTAATCGTCTCAATATGCCGCAAGTTTTCTTCGTTCAATCTTTTAAGATACGGCAAACTCAATATTGTTTGATGACTCGTAATGTTGAGAAGAGCGGATGCTGGTGATCCTGGTAACTTTTTTGTGATATTCTTTTGGTTTCTGTATTGGGTCTGATTAATTTTTGCTTCATCACTGAAAGTAAGCAGAAATGTGCCAGTGACAGTCTTCTCGATACCATCACTTGTTTTAATGGTAACAGTGTTGTCGTTGATAATGATAACACCCTCGTCAATAATTGTAAGAGGTTCGAGATGGGAAGGCCGAGTGGTGCAGTATGCGTGACCACCAGAATGAAGTTGTAGTGCGCATGTTGAATAAGCCAACTTTTTACAAAATGATGTTGTCAGTGTAGTACTGCAATTTCCGATTGCTACCAGTTGATTTCCACAGTCTGCCACATTGTTTTCCCCATTAAAATGAAGAATTGTATTATTATGTTGAACTGGGTATAAGGCTACCTTTTTGCAAACTAAATCTGGTTTTGGATATTTAATTAAGAAATGTAAAAACTTATTATCTAATAAAACTCTTATTTTAGCAACTTCCATTAAATCTGTTACGGTTATGTTTGTAGAGTGCTCATTTATCAGTGTATTCAAATCAACAGAATCTAAAATTTGTGGGTTAACTATACCAATCTTTGTGAGGGTAATCGACAGCATTAAGCTTTCCAACTCAGAAATTAAAATTCTATCTCTTGCAAGCAGAGTCTCATACAAATGTCCACTATCAATTACGTTAGCCTTTGTGTTCCTAACAATGAAATTGACTATGTCCGTAAGGTTGTTTATTTGCTGTTGTGTTTTCGTGTTTATGAGAATCTGCCTATTCTCGCTGTCAATGAGCTCGTGCTGATTAAACTTTAAATTTTCAAAATCATCATAGTTCGGTGTGCCAGCGACTACCTTAAGGGCCGTACCCAAAAGATTTATGCTTCTTGCGTGCCTGTGGTGAACATCTATTGTGGCCAGCAATGTCCTTATGTGCCCTATGTCTGCGTCTAGTATCTTCTTCATATGTGACTGGGGAAAATGTTCCTTAAGCCTTTCCGTATCATCAGCCATCTCCGAATACATTGTAATATTCGTCGTATGCCTCAAGCATTGAAAATCTCGCCAAATTACGGCATAGCCGTCCGATACAGGAATGTAGTGTGAACCGGAATAGTCAGTCAATTTCGCTGTCGCTGCCACAACAAGAAGTAGCACCATAAGAATCCTAAGTTAAATAAAAAGAAAACAAAATTAATAAAACTACACTATCTTAAATTGTCCTTATGGACCACCCTCCCTTTAATGAGAACCGTTGTCCCCAGGTCGGCCTCAATAGTTTCCTCAACATATAAGGGTGTAAGCTTGTTGCCCAATCTCCGATTCGCTTTCACGAGAACTTTTTCGCCCACTTCAAATGTTCGATTCCTTCTTGTCTCATTAAGTCGCTGCATTTGAACTTTCTGCGCCCTTTGTAATCTATTTTTCAAATCGACCTCAATCTCCGGAGGAGTTGAGTGAATTACGTCAATAGGTCGTTTATTCGTGACACTATGAATCGTTCTGTTATATTCGATGGTCGCCATGAGTATCAATTGTACCGTATCATTGATAGATTTCTCAAGCTTAAGACAACGGGCAATTTCCAATAGGGTACTATGTATTCCTTCCACCTGTCCATTTGAGGTACTGTGGAGTGGTGGTGCGTTTAATATTTGCACATTAAAACTATTAGCCAGGAGTGACCTTATTGTCTCTGAATTAAGAGAAAGTTCATTGTCACAGAATATTGTTCTTGTGCGATGATAAATATTCATAAGTTGTAAAATCGGTAATTTTACATCCGCTATAGTCCTAGAAGCTATTGTCTGAACAAGTGCAAATTTAGACAGTTTGTCTACACATGTTAAAAAATATACTTTATCTGTGGAAAATATATCTATATGTAGAATTTCCCCAACACATGAAGGAATAGATGTTTCACCGATTATCTGTTTTTGTGGATGGCGATTGTATTTTGCCTTTTTGCAAACTTTACAATTCGCGACAACCTCGTTCGCCAAATGGGTAATTATTGGGAAAAAATAATCCTCCAGGATTTGTTTCGTATTCTGCCCTTGAACATTTTCTGAAAATATTTAGCTACTTCTTGAGGTACTTGAATTTCTTCTACCCTTGTGAAATTTACATTTTTGCACTTAAGAAACTGAATGGGTTCTGACCCAGTATTGGTTTCCAGCACCCTATTTTCGAAATCCAGTTTCGAATTTGTGTTGGTTAGTAAGTCGAGTCCGATTATGCCATCGAACGTTGTGAGATTGGGCAGAATGAAAAAAATCGTGTTAATGTTGAAAAGATTCATAATGCATTTTTGTTCTATTGCCATTAAGCGACTTTACCAAAAACGGTTTATCTACCCGTTCTGTGTTTTAATTCTTGCAATGGTTTAATATAATTTTTTGACGCACCTGTGTCTATCAGCAATTTAATAATCCTCCCTGCTATCGTCCTTTAACCTTTCATCAAACTGTCTCTCTTGCAATACAAGAGCACTACTAACAGCGCTTTCCACAATGGTTTTCAATTGATCAGGTGTTATAGCCATTTTCCAATTTAAGTTTTCCGAAACACACAAACTTTCAAATTCTTTCAACAAAATATCTATCTCACTGTTCATTATAAGAGAAGAAAATCAAAAGTTGTTTTATTTTTATACCACTTTGCTCGAGCTAAATTACAGCTCAGAGTTGGTAATGCAAAGTGTGTCCATTTATTAAAATTGTATTGATTATATACTAAATTAATGCTTACATTGCATTTTAACCTAAAGTGGAGAATGTAGCAGTTGGACAGAACATTGAACGCAAGAATCACATAAAAATTAAGTAACGATTAGTACAACACACAAAGTGTTTACTGTTTTGTCGTTTCTGTAATATGATATTAATTCTTTTGCATTTCAATATTCTGTCGGTATAGTTGACATATGGTTTATGCTACACCTCCCTTTTACGGAAGAATGTTCATACAGTTTTTAAGTGTATGGACATTCTTTAACAAATGATTACAATAACCTTAATATTAAATTTTATTACAAAATATATATCTTATAAGTAATTTAAAATATATCTACGTAGACTTTATAATGGAAAATTTTAATTCTATTCATTGTTAAAAATCTTAAGTCTATTCTTATGAACTATTTGCTCTTTGTTATTTTTCTTATCTATTATTGTTACATTATTTCTTAAATCTATATTTTTAATTTCAAAAGGTCCTTTATATTGTGGATCTAATTTATGACCTGCTTCATTTTTAACTAAAACTAAATCTCCTATTTTAAATGTATAATCTAACAATGTCTTATCATAATTTAATTTCTGTTTTAACTTATACCTATCAATTAGTTCTCGGGCCCTCTTATGTGCCACTTCTAATCTATATCTAACTTCCTTAGCATAATCTTCTACATTATATACAGGAGCTATTGATTGAACCTCATTAAATTGTTGAAACCCAGTAGGAAGCTTACCAAAAACTAACTCATAAGGACAGTAGTCATGTACCGTAGATGGCGTAGTATTAAAACAATAAGTGAAATACTTGAGCCATTCATCCCAATCGTTTAATATAAAACTTTTGTGGGGTAATCTTTAGCTTACAAAATTTTCTGACGTCAGAATTCATAATTGGTACAAATATATTGGGCTTCTCATTTTCATTTTCTAAATGCCGTTTGTTTATTGTAACTGGAGACTTTTTAAGTGACTCTTTTGCCATTGATCGTGTGTTTATTTTGTATATATTGTTATTTTCATTGTTTATTTTTTTCAAGTCATTTATGGATATACGTGATAATGCATCAGCAACATAGTTATCTTTTCCCCTAAGATATTCAACTGTAAAATCATATTCCTCCAAATCAAGTCTCATTCTTGTTAACTTTGAGCTTGGATTTTTCATTGAAAACAAATAGGATAATGGTCTGTGATCGGTGCGGACTAGGAAATGTTTGCCATAAATGTATGGTCTAAAATATGTTATTGCCCAATGTATGGCAGTCAACTCCTGTTCAATGGTGGATTTGTTGCTTTCACCCTTTGTAAAGGCCTTCGACGCATATGCTACAGGCAAATGTTGTCCTTCATACTCCTGTGTTAATACAGCGCCACAAGCTTGTTTGCTTGCGTCTGTGGTTATGCAAAATTGTTTTGTGAAATCAGGATATTGAAGTAATGTTGGGCTCATTAACTCCCTCTTTAGGTATTCAAATGCATAATTGCAATCTTCTGTCCATTCGAACTTTGCACCCTTCTTGGATAATTTTGTTAAGTGTCTCGAATATTCTGAAAAATTTTTTATAAATCTTCTATAATAGTTGCAAAAAGCGACAAATCTTTTCGCACTATCTGCATCCAATGGTGTTGGATATTTTTTTATTATGGAATATTTACTATCATCTGGAAGTATTCCTTTATCAGTACATTTATGACCAAGATAGGTTACTTCTCTCATAAAGAATGAGCATTTTTCTGGATGCAATTTCAGATTGTGTTTTCTGCATAGTTCAAAAACATCTTTTAAATTAGAAAGCATATGTTTCTCTGAACAACCTAATACAACCAAGTCATCCATATACAGGAAGGCTTGATCTGGTTTTAATCCACTAAAAGCGAGAGTCATCATTCTTTGAAAGGAGTTAGGAGCTACCTTCAGACCATAAGGTAATCTTGTAAATTGGTATGAACCATTATTGGTTGAAAATGATGTTAAATTTCTTGATTCTTTTTCTAAACCAATCTGGTGAAATCCAGACATAAGGTCTAAACAAGAAAAATATTTTGCTCTACCAAGTTGATCTAAAATATCGTCTATTCTAGGCAAAGGGAATTTGTCTGCTATTAGTTTTTTTATTTATTTGCCTATAATCGATCACAAGTCTCCACCTCTTGTTTTCAGAATTTGGTAATGATTTCTTTGGTACCAATAAGATTGGACTATTATACTCAGAATTAGAAGGTTCAACTATTTTGTCATTTATAAGTTTTTTGACTTGTTTATCTATTTCTTCCTTGTGTGTATGAGGTATTCTGTAATTTTTTATGTATACTGGAGTTGAATCTTTTATTCTTAACCTTTGTTCATAGAAATTATTAACAGTTATAGTTTCTGTTTCCAAACCAAAAATGTCACTATATTCAGAACAGATTTTTGTTAAAATTTTATCGAATTGTTGTGGAAAATTTTTCTGTAATTTTTGTAATATCAATGACTTCCTATCTTCGCCATTGCCAGATTTCTCTGTTACTATATCATAATCTGTAATCTTCTCCGTCCTTAAATTTTCTTTATTTACTACTGAAATATTATCATTAGTATTTAGAATACGAATATATGCATTGTCAGATTTTACCAGAGTATTTGCTATGAATACACCTGGCATTATTTCCTGATTTGGTATTAATAACTCTTTTTTGGAAGTGGGAAGATTTACTTTTCGTATCGTTTCTGATCTAGCTGGCAAGACAATGTCATTGTTTGTTAGTGGTATTTTTATAACTTGCGAAATATTAGAAGGTCTAAGGATAAGGTAATCGTTATCGTCATTAAAATCCAATACACAATTGAATTTTTTAATGAAATCCATGCCAATGATTCCATCGCATGGTATTGGGAAATCATCAGGTACCACATGAAAGACATGAGGTATCAGAAAATTTTGATATTTTAATTCGAAAAATTTAGTACCCAATGAGCTAATTTTTCCTTTTCCTATTCCACTTAGTGTTGTTATTTTATTTCTATTTATTTCATTTAGTTTAAAAAATTTAATTTTAATTAAAGAAATATCTGCGCCTGTGTCTACAAGTAGAGTAATTGGTGTTTTAGTTTCGGTAATGTGAACATTTATAAAGAAGCAAAAGCTAAGGTTAAGTTTGTATACTTTTCTTTTTACTGAGTTGATCCTAGGGGAAGATTCGGGTTTTCCGAATCGCTTTCATTTTCGATTGCGTTAACGTATTTTCTATTCCTACGGTTATTATTATTATAATTTTGTCTGTTTCTGTAGTTGTAATTATTTCTGTTATTGTTGTTATTGTTTTGATTGCTATTCTTGTCATTGTTTCGTGGATAGTTATTTCTTCCACGAAATCTATTATATCCTCCACGATAATTGTTGGAGTTTTGCCTATAATGAAGTATTGCATTCTGTTGTCCAGTTGCTTCTGTACAACTATTTACGAATTTGCTTATTGCATCATTCATAGTATTGAATTGACCTGCTTCCATGATAATTTTTACCTTATCTATGGTACAATTTTTAGTTAGTGCTTTTACAGCTACTTGAGTTGAGTATTTGCTTGCTAACTCTGTTTTTAAGCCGTCATTTATGTAAGCACTTTCTAGCGATTTTGTCAAATTTTCAATTTCGCTGCAATATGCGTTTGCAGTTTTATTGTTTTGTTTAATGTTCATGATTTTGGCAGTCAGTACCTCTACTGATTCGCCTTTAATGCTATTATTTAGCTTATTTATAATTGCAATTATTGTGTTTTCATTTTCAATATAATTTCTTGCTGTTCCTTTTAATTTTGTTTTAATAATGGATACAGCAACTGCTTCGTGTTCGCCCTTAATTGAATCTACAAGTTGCAATGAGTCAATGAAAGAACGTAGGTTTTCAGACTTTCCATCAAAGTCATTAATAAGCTTTGAAGCTGTATTAAGAAACTCTACTACTGTTTGGGTCATTTTGGAATGTTTTTTGAAATCTTTATTTGAAAATATAGTTTCGATTTTTATCTTTTCATGTATAGTGTCTGGAAGTTCAATTTCAATTTTCTTTTTGGCTGCTAATGTTGTTATTCTATTCTTGACATCATGAAAAAATGCCTCTGCTGCAATTTTATGTGCAGATGTTAATCGTTCATAATTTACGTTTAGTACTATTCTTATTTCCTCCAAACAATGCAAAAGAATGTTAAAATGTTTGTCTACTGTTTCTTCCTTAGTTGGTCTGTCAACATTTAGACACTTATATGAGCGGTCAAATTCTTCTCTAATTAATCTAACCTTGTTCACTATATCTTGCCACTCCATCTATACTCTATCTAGATCATTTGCTCTACTCGTGTATTTCTTTTTTAATCTTTTATTGTGTAATGCGTAAACACGCAATACCGAATTTAAACCTATCAAAAGTGTTATTATTATTAAGCAAAATTCAATTAATTCTAAATTTACGTTTCCCTGTACTACTTCTACCTCATTGACCACGTTGGCTGAAGGATTTTCTATTTTTGATTGAGGTTTTCCCATTTTAATTTTCGAATTTCCTGATTAATAAAATCTGCAATAATAATGTTTTTATACTTTCTACTCTATTTCAAAGGACCTTAAAATTTTTTACTTAATTAGACTTAATAAGAACTATGTAATTAATTTCTATTTCTTAAAAATTATTTATTATATATTATAGTTTACATTTTATTTTTTCTATATTTTTATGGTTAAATTTTTGTCAAATGGCGGTTAACGCCTACTGACCCTATACGTGCAAATGGATGCACAGTAGTTTTTTTTTTAAATTTATTATATACATATTTTTTTTCTATATTTCTTATTATATACATTTTATTTTGATGAGGCTTTTAGAAGGATATCGATCCGGTCGATTTTTAACCACATGGCAGGATCTTCCTTTGGTTTAGGACTTCTTCTGTCTTCTTCTATAGTGATCGCCTTTGGGCCAGGCGATCTCATTCTGTACTTTGGCCGTACAGAACCTCTGGCGGAGACTTGGCTGTCCGCCAGGAACCACAAGATTACTTTTGGGTGCTCTTTTTTTTGTTTGTTAAGCACTCCAAAAGACTGGTGTAAATAAAATATTACAATTTGTAAACAATATTTTTCCTTGGGTGCTCTAATATTAAGCACACCGAAGGACAGGCAGGATCAAAAATATGCCAATATGCTTTTGGGTGCTTTTTTTATTTTCTAGCACTCCAAAAGACTGGCAGGATCGCCATATAAGAGAAGAAAATCAAAAGTTGTTTTATTTTTATACCACTTTGCTCGAGCTAAATTACAGCTCAGAGTTGGTAATGCAAAGTGTGTCCATTTATTAAAATTGTATTGATTATATACTAAATTAATGCTTACATTGCATTTTAACCTAAAGTGGAGAATGTAGCAGTTGGACAGAACATTGAACGCAAGAATCACATAAAAATTAAGTAACGATTAGTACAACACACAAAGTGTTTACTGTTTTGTCGTTTCTGTAATATGATATTAATTCTTTTGCATTTCAATATTCTGTCGGTATAGTTGACATATGGTTTATGCTACATCATAAAACTATCGATAATCACACAGAGATTGCTAATTTTTTACAACTTTTTTCTTCCACTTTTATTTTATATTATGACACAAATATTTATAAGCACTCTACTTACATGTTATAAATTTTGTTAATTATTATTAATTAAATCTAGCCGTCGGTGCTGACGTTTGCTGCTTGCTTGTGCTGATAACGGCTGCCACTTCAATGTTAAAGACAATTTTTGTAGTCGTTGTCCTTTTGTATTCCTTTTTCAACTTTAGGTTGTAGTTGTCAATGGTCTCGTTACAGCTACGAATTTGTTGTTTTTCAAGTCCTGAGTTGAAGGTAATGGTTCAAATACCCGTTGGGCGCCAGTAATAAAATATAAATTTATTTGGTATCTCAAAAATACATTGTATTTATTCCAAGTCTTAATAATAATAAAACTAAAAAACTGAAACTACGTTGTTATATCGAATAGCCATATACCCGTTTATGCCGTGTCAGCGTCTGGTTATTGTGTTGTCTTATGACTTATATTTCGTCATTCTTTAGCAATATATTAGTATAAGCTGAAGAGGCAGTTTGTTCTTGTTGATGTTTTGTATTCTTATCAACATGCACTGAATTCGTGTTAACTTGTACACAACTGCTGAACAGTGAAAATCTGAGAAATATTATTATTTAGCATTATTTTTTTTAAATATTTAGAACAAATAATATAAGGATTTTTTAAAAAATATATGGCCCTAACTATGAAAAAAATTTTAAAGTTAATTTTAGTTAAAGTCGACTTTATTTTAAAATAGAACTTTTGTTTTAAAAAATATATTATCTTCTTCAAAATGCAGTAAATTTCGCCCATATTTTCTCAATGTCTAGCTGAAATTAATAAAAAATTATGTACATACATAAATATTTTCCAAGAAAAATTTTAAACATTTTTTAATAACATAAAAAAACTATAAAACTGCCTTTCAATTTCTGCACTGTAAAAGGGGACTTAATAATATACCAGCGGTTGTACCTAAGTCGGGTAATATTTAAAATATGTGAAAAACCTTACATTTTTAATTCCATGAAAATTATTGTCATTTTATGGCTTATATTCCACGTATTATTTTTAAGTAATAATATAAGAGGTAATATTACTAAATATTGTAAAATTTTCCAAAACAACATTGAAAAACCCATTGATGTACTTTCGTATTTTTATTTTGACCTACAATATAATTAATATAAACATAAATTTCAGTTGTATTTTTTCTTATTGCACACAATAAATACTACAAATGAATTGAAATCACCTCATACATGATTTAAATGACTTGAAATTATTTTCCATGTCATCCGTTAATTTTTATACCCTCCACCACCATAAGTGGTGAATGAGGGTATATATAAGTTTGTCATTCCGTGTGTAACATTGAGAAATATTCATCTGAGACCCAACAAAGTATATATATTATTGATCCTTATGAAATTCTAAGTCGATTGAGCAATGTCAGTCTGTCTGTCCGTCTGTGTAAAACACGCTCACGTCCAAAATACGCAAACAAACTTAGTAGAGTTGCAAGAAAAATGTTTATTATTGCCCTAAGCAGTTTGGTATTGAAAATCAGCGAAATCGGTACAGTGGAACCAAAGTTATGAATGAAAATGTGGGACAACCTCAAAAAAAATTTATAATTTTCATATATCATAAAATTTTGCACTCGTTACTTTTATGATAAAAGGAGTAACTCTGGTGAAAATTATAAGAATCGGTTCATGATTTCTCCTAGCCCCCATACAAATTTCTTCCCGAAATATGGTTCTATGGTCTATAAATGCCTACAGAATAGGAATATACACATAAAATTCAGCAAAAATAAGTTTCGTGGTAAAAGAAATTATATTGCAAAATTTTTTGTGGATCGGCCCATATTTGACCATAGCCCCCATATAAAGTACACTTCCGAAAATCTCTTAAATAAGCATAAATGTCTTATAAATATCGCTATCAAGTTGAAATTCGACATGAATAATCCCATTATATACCAAAATCGCTGTACCTAATTCTATGAAGATCGGCCGATAATTGGTTATAGCTCCCATATAAGGACCACTTCCGAAAAACACAATAACCTACATAAATATCTAAAAAATATCAATATCAAAACAAAATTTCACACACATCCGTAGTATATATTTAGAAATCATACTACTGGATTTTGTGAATATCGGTCCATATTTGACCATAGCTCCCATATAAGATACTCCTATACATAGATATCACTGTATCAAATTTTATGCAGATTGGCCGGTAATTGGTCATAGCTCCCCTATAAGGCCCATTTCCGATAAAAGATATTAACCTTAAAAAATATTAAAAACATATCGATATCAAAATGAAATTATGCACAGATCAGTAATTTGTATCCAGTAATCATACTTTTGGATTTTGTGAATATCGGTCCATATTTAACCATAGCTCCCATATAAGGTCCACTCCCGAAAATCACTAAAATCCTCATAAATTTCTTACAAATATAGTTATCAGGTTGAAATTCAAAACAAATTTATTCCATATATACAAAAATCGATGTACCAAATTTTATGATGATAGGCCCATAATTGGTCATAAACTCCATATAAGAACCACTTCAGGAAAACACATTAACTTGCACAAATATCCATAAAAATTTATACTGAACGAACATTTTACACGGATCAGTAATTTGTATCCAAGGATCGTACAAGATTTTTTAAATATTGGTCTATAATTCGGCATAGCTCCCACATAAGGTCCACTCTTGTTAATAGCGTTGTTTATATGAAATTCTACAAAAA
The DNA here is from genome assembly GCF_958450345.1 of Calliphora vicina. NCBI lineage: Eukaryota > Metazoa > Arthropoda > Insecta > Diptera > Calliphoridae > Calliphora > Calliphora vicina. Next base: position 80,739,267 of record NC_088781.1, on the reverse strand, counting down.
TAGCCCTTAAATACTTAGGACCATAATAGGTCATAGCAGCCATATATTAAACCAAAATAGTACACAGATCAGTAATTTGTATTCTGAAATCATAATACTGAATTTTGTGAATATTGGTCCATAATTGGCCACAGCTCTCATATAAATACATCAAAATCACATAAAAATATTTTATGACAATCGAATCATAATAGGTCATAGCTCCCACATAAGTTGCACAACCAAATATTTTGAAATTTGTCTAAATATATTTGTATACCCTTTTTATACCCTTCAGCTTCGTGAGAAGGGTATATATAAGTTTGTCATTCCGTTTGTAATTTCTACATTTTTCATTTCCGACCCTATAAAGTATATATATTCTGGATCCTTATAGATAGCGGAGTCGATTAAGCCATGTCCGTCTGTCTGTCTGTCTGTCTGTCTGTCTGTCTGTCTGTCTGTCTGTCTGTCTGTCTGTCTGTCTGTCCGTCTGTCTGTCTGTCTGTCTGTTGAAATCAATTTTCTGAAGGCCCCAGATATCTTCGGGATCCAAATCTTCAACAATTCTGTCAGACATACTTTCGAGAATTTTGCTATTTAAAATCAGCAAAATCCGTCCATAAATAACGGAGATATGAGCAAAAATCCGAGACAACCTCTGAAAATTTCATCAAAAAACACAATGTATTGCATGCTTTGACAAAAAAACAACAAAACGTATGCTTGGATGTGCAAGCTTTGTGTATTTTGTTTTTTTTTGTGTTTTGTTTCTTTTGGCGTTGTTGTTGTTTTTATACAACTAAAGTTTAGTTTGGTTGTGTGTTGGTTTTTTTTGACAAAAAAACAACAAATCGTATGTTTGAATGTGCATGCTTTGCGTATTTTGTTTCTTTTGTCGTTGTTGTTGTTTTTTATACAATTAAACGTATGTTTGGATGTGTGTTGGTTTCATTGCCTTGCGTATTTTGTTTTTGTTTTTTTTTTTGGTGTTCTGTTTCGTTTGGCGCTGTTGTTGTTTTTTGTGTTCTTGATAAATTTAGGATGCTGTACGCTGAAAGTGGGCAATGTACATACATATATAAAAATTATAAAAAATAATAATGCATCCACAACAAAGGTGAAGGGTATATAAGATTCGGCATAGCCGAATATAGCACTCTTACTTGTTTATACTCTGTTTCTTCACTTGAGGTTAAAAGGGAAAAATGTTGATCCAAACGTATTAACTAATTATTAATTATATAAATTGTTAAATTTCATGCGTTCTAATAGGAATTTCAGTTATAAATTGCTGAATTAGATAGAATTTTTTGTACATATGAAATAAAATATCTTCTACGTAAACTAGTCTTTCTCACAATTGTTATATTATTTCAGTTTTTATACCATCATATTTAGGTGGAGGGTATTTAAGATTCGGCACGGCCGAATATAGTACTCTTACTTGTTTTGTGTTGTGTGTGTTATGTTGTTAAAATGATGCTGCATTTGCTTTTTGTTTTGATATACATTGCCTTTGCGTGTTGCTGTTAAGTAGGTAAAAGAACATAACATGACAAAGGCATCATGTGGCAATTGTCTTCATGTTAAACAATGCAGCTTGCAGGTCTTTAGAGCAAACATCAGTGTATGTAATGTTTCATGTTTAGTTCAAATTCAATTAAATATTCGAATTTTAAATTTAAAATCATTCAAAATAAGGGGTAATTTAATTATATTTATTAATAAAATAATGAAATTATTTAAATAAAACAATTTAATTATTTTATTAAGTTGAAAATAACTAACTGAAAAAAAAAGAAATCCATAAACAAAATTTCATGTAATAACATGTAATATTGAGTTTTAAGATTTTATTTTGTCCAATATTACATGAATATTTAATTAAATAATTAACCCGTAATTTTTGAAAACTCACCATAGCCTATTGGTATGAGTCGTAACATACCACTTATTAAGCCCAGTAGTGCGATTCACTAACTTTTATAACGATAATCGTATCGTTAAAATAAATATAACGAAAATTTATCGAATTTGCTATTCAGTAACATTTTTAACGACATTCGCTGTCGGTTGAAGTCAGCTGTTACTTTAAAAAGTTTTTTTCGTTATATTAGCGACAATAATTTAAGTTGTGTTTATTTAATCGATAAAGTGTATTTGCAATTTTTTCTTCGTCATCTTCATCTTCAGATTATACTACTAATTATTCACCTTGAAGGAGTACTTATTTTTGTTCGCGATTTCCCAAAAGTAATCCTTTACATTTTGGCCGGAAATAAATTGTTTTGTTAGTAGAATTATTTATAAAATTATGTATTTACTAAAAAAAATAAATAAAAAAAGTAAGTCGCAGCCAAGTGTCGAACCAACAACCTTCCGATTGCTAGTCAACGTTGTACACCACTGGTTAATTATTTCATTGTGTGTCAAATGATGGTTTTCTCCTTTTCGCTTATTTTGATATTTTGTAGACAGAGATGTCATATCCTAAACAATCGTTAAAAATAAATTACTGAATCACACTATCGTTACTGCAAGCGATTATTTATGTCGATAAACATTACGATTGTCCGTTCGTTAAAAGTTAGTGAATCGCACTACAGGTTCAAATCCCGGTGAATCCAAATATTTTTTATTTTTTTATTTTTTAAACCCGAGTTCAAATCCCGGTAGAACCAGAATTTTTTTTTGATATTTTTTTTTATTTTTTTAGCATGAAAAACATTTTTTTTATAAATTTATATTGATTTTTGCAATAATATTTAAAACACGCGATAATTTTTCTTTAATTTTTAAAATGTTCAATATTAGATGATTTTATTTGTTTATTTTAACAATATGTTTAAGGATATATTTCTATTAATAAATATCATGAATTTAAAAATGCAGTTCTAAGCTGTTTTTAATTGGTTCCTGGTGAACTGATCTGGTTAGGGTAAATATCTTTGGGATCATACTAAATATTTGACGCTTTTCCTTCCATGATCATGGTTGGGAGGGGAAAAATACTGTGTTACCATCAACACACAGTGCAGTTCAATATGTTTAATGTTCGTTTCCGTTTTCTTTTATATTTGTCTCTCTGTGTTATATGTTACTGTCCCTTTTTCTTAAAAAAATTTAGCACGCACAAAAATAATTTTGTGCATGTCAACGCTTACTCTACTTAAAGTAGCAACGAATCCTCCCGATTGCCGACGAGATAGAAGCCGGAAACTAATTGCGTGCTAGCTGCTTTAGTAGACGTAGAACAACACCCAACCACAGTGTGAAACCACAAATCAGTTACATGCTACACAATAATTATATGGCGCCCAACGTTCTATCAAATCTCAAAATAACATCTTTTGAATTTATTAAATTCATGTTTTTGTGTGGTCCTCCTTATTTATATAAATTTTCTACTCTTTTTATATGTTCTTTCTCTACTACTTCCTAAAATTTTAATTTTTCTAGTGTGATTATCTAATTGTCTGGAATTTACATGTATTCTCTTTTTATGCTGTTAACCGACATTAATGTTAATCATACGTTATCTATATTTGTTGTCGAAAATGTAGTGTCATCGACTTAGTACATAATTTCCTGGAATTGCTGATTTCTGGAGTTCGATCTAGAAACTGACAGGAAATTTAAGTATTAAGATTGATAATACTCCCTTTTGTGTTTGTATGGTTTGGAAATGACTACTTGGAAAAAATTCAAGCTAGTACCAGCCATTCCCTGTTTTCCTCTTATTCTTTTTCTTCTCTTTAATTTCTTGGATACGGATTTTTAATCATTATTGAACATTTTTTTTATTACCATCCGTCAGTTTAACCAGGAATCAAACAATTCCTGATTGTTATATTTTTTTTTGAAACATTTAATGTATTTTTTTTATTTCAATTAAATTAAATATTTTTTTTTTAACACTTGCATGGCTCTGAATTTAGAAAAAGTCCAATGCGGTGTTAAATTTTTTATCTAATCTCCTTTTACAATTTGGTGATTGTTTCAACACTCATTGTTGATATTTTTTTTTGTATAAGATTTTTATTTCAATATATTTTGTTACCATGTCTCAAACTCAAAGCACCAGTGGTGTTCTTCTCAATTGTGTCTCATACAAGGATGTCATTTTGGAATCTGGATCTATGTTTATCCCGCCTTGTGGTCATCCCTTACATTCATCGTGTTTTGGTAAAATTCCATTAAACAAACAAATTTGTCCAGTTTGTAATGGCAAACTAAAGGCAACCCAACCAACAAGACCAACTACCACCGATAATGTCAATGTACCACCACCACCCATTGTGACTCGTGCCCAGTCTCAAAGATTTTTGGAATTTGACAATAATCGGTCTAATACCGTTCCACCTACACCAGGAAATGTCCCACCGACGGATCAAAACGTTTCCTTTATGTCGGTTAGTTCTCCCCTAGGTCAACTTGACCAATTACAGTCAATTGTTTCAGCTACGGTTAACGCGCAGCAAGCCGCCATGCTGACAACACTCACCCAACATTTAACGAAATTAATCGAATCCAATATAGAAGCCGGACTCCAACGACAAAATTTGAGTACTCAATATATAAGTAATACCCCTACACGAACGCAACCTTCAGTATCAGGACAAAATCCGCAAATTTTAACATTGCCATCTGTAGAGCAGCAAACCTTAGAACAGTTGTTAGGTTTACCAACAAATATAAATTCCTCTGTTCAAAATACTACATAATAGATATTTCTGATCGCCTTACGATTCCTCTTCCAGAAAGGGTTCTAGTGGAAATTCTACGCCGTAATTTATTACCGGAAATCCAACATGAATTGTCGAATTTAGAAATCAACTCAATTTCCCAACTCCGCGACATATGTCGAAAACGTGAATTTTTCATGCAGGAAGTAGGGAAGAGACATGGTATTTCAAAACCTTTAGTTTCACGTAGGCAAGTGAATGAAATGTACGAACAAGATTCTGAATCATCTGATGAGGAAATTTCGGCAATTTCTCTTGTCTGCTGGAATTGTCAGAAATCGGGTCATCGTTTCCAAGATTGCCTTGATGAAAGACGTGTGTTTTGCTATGGTTGCGGTACAGCAAACGCCTATAAGCCAACCTGCACGACCTGAACGGTTCAAAAAACTTGCGGGTGAGTGCACAGAAAAGTGCACGCAAACAGACCCGGTCAACTTACACCAATACCGACTAGAAAAAAAATATCACCAATTATTACCTACCCAAGTTTAGATAACGATTTATCTAAACCAATAAGCCACCCTGACTTACACAATATAGAGGATCATGAATGTGAATCTAATACACCTGATGTGACCATTTACAAATCCATTTCCGAACCCAATACTACAACACCTGTTACGAACTCGAAAGTTCATCCACCAACATATTTCAAACCTTTTCACGTTCGTTTGGCCGAATACAATGCCATTAGAAATATAATTTTTAGTGAATCTTCTCCAAGCTTAAGACAATTAAGATCTTCCAAGCGTCTAAAAACATTTTGGGGAAAAATTAAACATACACGTCGTAAACTACTAAGCTCTATCTATGATAAACCCAACGACATTCGTCCATATGCTGAGGTTCAGCTGTTTAACACAAAACTAATGGGTTTATTGGATACCGGTGCTTCGATTAGTTGCCTAGGTGCTAAAGCTGCGACAGAATTTCTTGATTCTGGTCGTGAATTTAGGAAAATACGATCCGTCGTTAAAACAGCCGACGGAAAATCCCTAAATGTTGCAGGTTTTGTTACCACCAACATTACTTTTAGAGGTAGAACAGAATCCATTATTTTATATATTGTGCCAACGTTAGCCCAAAACCTATATCTAGGTGTAGATTTTTGTCATAGTTTTGATTTGTTGCCACCAGAAATAGTTTCCGAATTGAGTTCGACTTCATTATCAATAGATTGTCTAAAATTTCTGACCAGAGATCCTTGTCTGAAATACAGAAACCCCAACTCCAAATCGTGATTAGCTCGTTTCCATCGTTTTCCAAAGAGGGTTTAGGTAGGTCCAGTGTTATTTCGCACGTCATCGACGTTGGTTCTGCCACCCCGATAAAACAACGTCATTTTCCGGTATCTCCAGCAATGGAGAAACTGATATACACCGAACTCGACCGGATGTTGGAAAACGATGTCATCGAAGAATCCGACAGCTCGTGGTCTTCTCCCATAGTTCTGGTCCGGAAACCAGGGAAGGACCGCAAGGTAAATTCGGTAACTATTAAGGATGCTTATCCTTTGCCTAATATCGACGGCATCCTCAGTCGTTTGCCTAAGGCTGAGTATATCACCAGTTTAGATTTAAAGGACGCGTTGTTAAGTTTTCCCTAATTTATTTGACACGTAAAAAACATAAGGTAGACATGTTATATATCAATGGATAGAGGATTTTGTCTACCTTTCAAAAATGTATACAACTTTTGACAATTAAAAAATTCATGGAATACTTTTTTGAAAAATATGACAAAAAATGCTTTTTATTGAATTTTGCATAGATAAAAATTTTTCAAATTGAAATAAAATTTTTATTTATGAATATTTTTTAATGAAGTTTCACAGTTATGTAAATTTTTCTATTTAAAATGGAAAAATAAAAACAAATTTTGAAATTTGTTATCAAGTATCCCGCAGTTCCCAAAAAAATCTTGAAAAATCCCAAAAATGGGATTTTTTCGTTTTTTGGCTATAATATCCACACCAGGGGCGGGGTTATCGGAACCCTTTACAAAATAATTAAGAACTTATTGGGCCATCTAAAATAGGTTACTATATTTTGATATCGAGTATGCGATTTGAGAATTTTTGTCCAAAAGTTGAATTTTACATAAAAAATAGGCATTTTTTGAATGGACCTGGTCCCCTCGGTATCAAAAATTATAAATTTTTCATTTAGAATATTTGGCGTAAAGTTAGCTTTTCAAATAGTACAAATTCATTATACATCCTCTTAGAAATTTTTTAGATAACTTAAAAAGAATAAAAGTACTTTTTTCCCAAAAAAATTGCGAAAAATCGCCTTTTTTAATTTTTTTAAATTCAAATGCATGTAACTTTGGACTCAGTCATCATTTTTAAACACTTCTTTCTTCGTTTGACATATACATCTATTGTTAATCCTATAAAAGAAAAATAGATAAAATCGGGGAATATTTGGAACCGCGGTCACCAAAAATCTGGAGTAGGGTGGGTAAAAATGTTGAAAATTAAATTTTCAAATGCGAATATCTCATAAGCTATAAGAGATAATTAAATTAATCGGTACACAAACGAAAAAATAGAATCATTTTAAAAATTGAACATACCCGAGGTGTCCTACTTTGGGAACCCCTGGTCCCGCTCCTGGGGAGCTCATGATGTCCAAATTCAAAACTTAAACTCGACTACACTTCCTCTTTGGGCATGTGAAATTTCATTAAAATCGGCGTAAGGGTTTAGAAGTTACAGATTTATTTCCATCTTTTTTTATTCTCATACCACTGTGAGACGTCTAAAAAAGAAACCATAGAAAGGACCAATCTTGTGTCACTACATTTTCTCTTAAAGTTCTTTTTAGTTTTTACAATGAATTAATTTTTAATAATTTCAAATTAAATAATTTTTTTAATTAAATAAATAAACAGAAGTGTCACTACATTTCCTCTTAAAGTTCTTTTTAGTTTTTACAATGAATTCATTTTTAATAATTTCAAATTAAATCATTTTTTTAATTAAATAAATAAACAGAAGTGTCACTACATTTTCTCTTAAAGTTCTTTTTAGTTTTTACAATGAATTAATTTTTAATAATTTCAAATTAAATCATTTTTTTAATTAAATAAATAAACAGAAACATATGTTCCTATTTTAAAAAAATATTTATTGTTATTAATTATCCTATTTTCAAAATCTTGTATGAGTTGTAAGTTGAAAATTTTGTTGGTATTATCAATATAAACATGTTTCGAAATATGTAAGTGTTTATATAGAAATTACCAACAAAAATTTACGAATTATACGATTCGTCAAACCATCATCAAATAAGCCTTTTCCTACTGTCTGTATGAATAATATATGAATTATACGGCTGAGCATTTCACGATTTGTAAGATAACCCCTACATGAGTATCATACGATTCTTAGCATGCTCAAACGATTCTCTCTACGATTAATGTTAGCGTCTTTCGCTTTGTTGTGGAAGAATCTCACAGAAGAATCAGCTGCTGAAACAGTTACTCCATTGCAAGGATCTTCTGTGATTAAAAAATGCGCTCGTCGACGATCAAAAACGCACTTCATTAGATTCCAAGTGGACTCTTCGACAATTTAAAATGCTAGCTGGGATGTGTGAAAAGAGAGTAATTTTTTTATGGAGTGTTGAAAGTGAAATACCTGAGCCAAATTTTAGTGTCCTATTAGTTTATAAGAAACAGTAGATTCCATTACATGTTTTCACCTTATTTTGAGCACTTAAAGTCAACTTTTTAATGAAAAGTTCTTTCCAAGCTAGACAGAACTACGTTAAAAATTAAATCGGGTCAGCAGGCATGATTGCATCACACATAAACGCTTTATTTTATTTATTTCGGAACAAATCAAGATCCCCGTAACAGTTTATATTTTCATAATTTTTTTCTGTTAATATTCATATTTTCTGTATTGCCCGCCTTCTGCCCGACGAGGTGACTTTAAACTCTGGGGTGTATCGAACACCGCCTTCGCTAAAATCAATTTTTCTGTATATCAAAATATAAATTCAAAAAGGAATTTTTGGTTCACAATATTAATAAACACGAGAATCGCTACCACGACTGAAAACACAAAAACCCTTGAATCTTTTTTTCAAGATGATGAATAGAAGAAAATAATAAAATGTTAATATGTGAAAGTATTTAGATCATATTACAACATTTTAAAGACAAAACTAATAGTTTAAACTGATTAGGCGAAAACTAGGCTCCCCATTAGCTTGTAATACAAAATGAATTTGACTCTGATTGTTTTTTTTATACCCTTCAGCTTCGTGAGAAGGGTATATATAAGTTTGTCATTCCGTTTGTAATTTCTACATTTTTCATTTCCGACCCTATAAAGTATATATATTCTGGATCCTTATAGATAGCGGAGTCGATTAAGCCATGTCCGTCTGTCTGTCTGTCTGTCTGTCTGTCCGTCTGTCTGTCTGTCTGTTGAAATCAGTTTTCTGAAGACCCCAGATATCTTCGGGATCCAAATCTTCAATAATTCTGTCAGACATGCTTTCGAGAATTTTGCTATTTAAAATCAGCAAAATCGGTCCACAAATGGCTGAGATATGAGGAAAAAACCAAGACAACCTCGATTTTTGACCAATTTTTGACCTATATCTGGATTACTAAGACATTAATATAGACAATATGGATATCTAATGATAGATATTTCAAAGACATTTGCAACGACGTATATAAGACCATATTAAGTTGGACCTACAATGGGTCAAAATCGGGAAAAAAAATTTTTAACCCGAATTTTTTTTTTCAAAAAAAAATTTTTAAAAACGAAAAAAAATTTTTTAAAATTTTAAAAAAAAAAAATTTAAATTTAAATTTAAAAAAAAAAAATTTATAATAATTTTTTTTCCAAAAAATGAAAAAAACAACTAAAAAAAAATTAAATTTTGTTTACCTAAAAATATTTAAAATTTTGAAGTATAATTTGGTGAAGGGTATATAAGATTCGGCACAGCCGAATATAGCACTCTTACTTGTTTTATTGTCAAATTGTTTATTGAAACCGAATGTATATTTTCTATTCACTTTTTTTAGTTTTTGTATACATATATTTACACGATTTTTTGTTACTTTACAGGAGAAGGAAAAAACTTAATAAAATCCGTAAAATTTTAGATACAAAAAAAGTTTTAATGCAATTTGTAATAAAAAGAGGCCACACATTTTATTTTACATTCAATTTTTTATTTTTTTATTTTAATGAAGTTATCTAAGATAGGCCATTTGTTCATTGATATTTTTGAAATAAAAATTAAGGGCTTTTTTAAATTGAATTAAAAATTAAACATATTATTATAATAATTCATTCATTTTTAAATAATAAAAGAAAATAATTAATGTAATTAAGATTAAATCAGAAGTGATTTAACAAGTTATCATAATGGCACTCTGCAAGTAAAAACTTTTTTAAATCCTATAGGTGGTCCCATTTCTTTTTTGTTATTGCGATTTTCTCCTTATAAAGTGAATCAGGGGGGATATCTTTAATCGCCGACTTTGATCTATGTGGGAGAAATTCGTAATCGTCAGTCATGTTAGTTTTGTAATATATTGATCCTGATGGGTCATACGCCAAGGCTCATAGCCTATTTACAGTAAGATCACCAATACGTCTGCCTAAAATTGTAAATAGAGTTTTGAGTACATACATTTCTAGAATTTTTATAGTAACAATATTTTTACCAGGACGAATCGAATAGTATCGTTTTGGCATGTTTTCAAAATTTAAAAAAATCATAACAGTAAGGAAATTCGGCTCATTCGCCAAAATATTAGTTTTTCTCGAAAATCGCAAAATTTATATCGCAGGTACGGAAAAACTATAGGAGGTATTGTAATATTTTTTTCATATTTTTATTCCCTATTATGTTGTTAATAAATCCCCTTGTGATTATCAAAAAATTCTGAAATTTGTTTAACAACATTTTTAAAAATTTGAAATTGGAGTTTTGAAACTACCATTAAAAAAAATATTTTTTTTGGTTATACCTGCGAATTAACGGTATCCTAAGAAGACAAAAACTCATATACAAGTAAATATGGATATATTCTAAGTAAAAATAAGCTTTTATTTTAATATTTTTCAAAATATGTTTATTTTGTTCCTACATTTCCATTTTTTAATAACTTTAACATTTTTTAACCAATTTTTGACTTTTATATCTTATTGGAACGACAATTACGTACAGATTTCGATTCTTTTAAATTAAATTGCAAAAGTAATTATTTAATGACAAAATTTTTACAAAAACTGAAAAAATGCATTTTTTCCCCTTGTAAATGCAACTCAAAACTAAATCACGGGTTGACCTTCTTAGATCAAGCTTAAATTATTTTGGTGGTATTTTATGTCATTACGAAAGTTTTCAGTGGCTACCGTCTCAACATTTCAAAAAATTTAATTCTAAGGGACACTCTAATGTCCACTTATTAAAAATTTTTGTTCAATCGTTATCTGTGTTTCCATACTAAAAGCCAACAGTGCATTAGACAATATTACATTGTGGTTTTGGTAGAAACATTCATCTGATTGAATAATTAAGTGATGGATTTCTGGCGATCGAGTTTAGATCTACCTCAAGTGTTTAATAATACACGTCGCAAAAATGGAAGATACTAGACATACATCTGTTTCATCCCAAACATAATTGTCTGATTCGTGTGTGACAAACCTTTGAGATAGTGGATAGTGGCACTCTGGTCTTGGCACGGATTGAGCTCGTCGAATTGGGGTGGTTCTTTTCACTGGATTTGTCCACATTTAAAGAAAAGTTTCGTGCCAGAATAAACATACATTGAACATTGGACAGAACATATTGGTTTGGAAGTCCAAGTATAACGGACGGACTTGCGACTGTAAATGAGAATTCATATGTTGGTGAAAGTTAGAGTATGCTTGAAGACGAAGTTGTAACTGCCTTCGTAGGTTGCCCTCCCCTAGTATGACCTTGTTTCAGTCATCCTTGACTCCTGGTCACCTTAACTTCATTTACCAAAACCTTTCTGATTCACATCATTACCTGTAGTTTTCTCCATATTCAAAAAGATTCGATTTTTAAATTTCAATTATAAATGTATACATTATTTTTATTTAACAATAAAAAAAACATAAACAAAACTACTTATTGTTTAACAACAACAAAAAATATCAGAAGAGATTATTAAAATAAATGTACATATGTAGTATGTATAAAATTCATGATAAATTTAACAAAGATTTATGAAAAGAATAATAATAATAATAGATTCGATTAAAAATCAATATAATAAATGATGTTTTATGTACAGGTAAGCCTCCATTTACACAGTACTTTATTTACGCGAATTCGATATAACGCGAACTCAAATTAGCAACCATTTTTTGAAATACGCGACTTTTTTTACAGGATTTTTATATAACGCGGCAACAAACAACAAGAAACCAAAAAAAAACACAAGCGAATACAGATTTCTTTTTTGAAGACTTCGATAATTTTTATGAATTTTTTGTTATGTTTTGATCTCTTTTATGTATTAGAATATTTTGTTTTTTGAATTGACATTTTTTCCTTAATTTTCGATAAGAAATATTTTTTTAAGTTGAGTTTTTTACTTCACTTTTGTTTTAAGTAAGTATTTAAAAGTGCAAATAAAATAAGTTTACTTAAAGTATATATCGTCGACTTAAATACAAACGGAAGTAACTACATTTTTATTGTTTTTACAGTATACGTTATAAAATCAATAATAATAGAGTATTCTTGGCAATTGTTCAATAAATCAAAAACTCGATTTTAAATTTTTGTGTAGTTACGTCCGCTTTCATTTAAAGTGACTATATCTAAGTATGTTTTCTATTTAACGCGATGTTTAGGTGCCAATTTATTTTTTGTTATGTGACTGATGTATTGTTATACGCGAAAATAAACATTTCGTTCTAAATTAGAACCTCGTTTTACGCGAATTTGATTTACACGCTATTTTTTTGAGCCCAACAAACCGCGTAAATGGAGGCCTACCTGTATGGTTGTTTATATTGAATTTATGTATAAACGACCTTTGTTTAATTGATCAATTAACTTAGATGTTTATATCTTATTTTGTTTTATTTATTTATTTTTTATTTGTTTGTTTGTTTATTTATTTATTATATTGATTGATTTTATTCAGTTATTTATATTTAGAAATTTATGTGCTAGATGAGTTTTTATACTTTAAATCTATTTATTGTTATTCAAATAATTATTGAACTAAATAAACAAAAATAAAAAAATATATAATTGTATATCAAAAAATCATTAACTTATTTGTAATAAGTTAGAAAGTAGTTAAATTGTTGTCTGTTTATATTTAGTTCAATAAGTATTTTAACAAAACCTTTAAGTATTTATTTTATCCCTATAATAAATTAATATAATTAATACCGGAATTTCTTGATTGTGATTAATTGCATACTATGCCGTTGAAGGTATTAAAAATATCCTGTGATTTTAAAAAATCTTGAAGCTTTTTTTAAGACATTCGCCTATTTTTAGTCAGACTCCTTATAATGATATGAAAGCTATTTATTATAATAGTTAAATTAATGCTTCAAATGAGTTATTTTGTTACCATTGTAGATAAAATATATACATATTCGAATATCAAGTGAATCTAATTGTAAGAGTCTTTAAACTTTCTGTAAATTACGTTGATGCCAGTGTCCTGTTATGCCAGAAATTAAGAAGGGGTGCCACACCCCTTGTTCCCATCCGTCCCAATTTTGGATAAACTTCATGTACTGGTAAGAAATTGATTCGTATAAAGTTTGAAGGCTGTCGCAATAATAGTTCCGCAGATATTTGAAAATACTATATACTTTGCATGGGAAGTTACACGCCCACTTATCCACTCCAGCCCATTTTCAGTTATTCTATGTAAAATGATAAGAGAGCTATTCGGACAAAGTTGGAAGAATCTAGTAATTTTAGATCTCAAGATATTTAGAAATAACTAATTACTTTGTATGGGAGGTGACTCACCCCGAGTTCCGATCCTTCCCATTTTTTTATTACAGTGATAAGAAATTAACTCATATGAAGTTTGAAGCCTTTCACATTTACAGTTCTCCAGATATTCAAAAATAACTATTTACTTTGTATGGTAGGTGCCACGCCCACTAATTTAATACAGCCCATTTTCAGCCAAACCATGTAAAATGATAAGAGACTAAATTTCAAGACTTCCACAATTATAGTTCACCATATATTTGAAAATAACTATTTACGTTGTATGGGAGGTGTCACACCCCCTGTTCCGATCCGTCCCATTTTCAGTTAAACTTCAAACAGTGATACGAAATTGATTCGTGTAAAGTTTGAATATAGTCTCAATTTTAGTTCTGCAGATATTCGATATTAACTTTGTATACAAATTTTGCCCTCTTTTGTCCCTTTGTGATCCAAGCTAAGAAAAACTATATAGTCTATTATTGCTTCCAAGTAATGGAATATCTATGTTCCAAATTTCAATCAAATCGGTGCAGCCGTTTACTCTTGATTGTTTAAGAACTAAAGGTACCAATTTTACCGGTTTTCCCCCTTTAAATCTCTTTTTGGTCCAAGTATTAAAAAAAGATATAGCCTATTGACGCTTCCAAGTAAGGATCTATCTATGTTCCAAATTTAAATAAAATCGGTTCAGCCGTTTAGGCGTGATGCTCAAACAAACCAACAAACAAACAAACTTACAAAGGCATTTATATATTTATATAGATATAGATTAATTTATTGTGAATTAAGTAGTTTTTTTACAACTAAAAGCATTTTTTTCTTTTTAGATTATTAATTATAAATTAACTAATTTTTATATATTAGGTAACTTAAAATGAATTTCAAACTTAAATAAAAAATTTTAGATTCAAATTTTGAATTTTTGTTTTCTTCTTTCTGTTTTTGATTTTTTTTGTTTTTGCCTTTCAGTATTTAAGATTTCTTTTTTTCTTTTTTTATTCAGTGGTTATCATAAATAGATATTTTGTAGTAACAACAAAGACAGTTAGAGTTAAGACACGATACAGCTACGGTACATTTATACGGACTTTTTACATTTGTAACGGTTTTTTTATATTGTATTTTATATTTAACCTATATTATGATATACAGCGGCTTACCCAGACCTGACTTTTTTCCACTATGGTTTTGATGCACTTTTAATTTACTTTGTTGGCTTCGCTAATATATCAAAGTCTAAATTTTCCTTCAATAGATGGCGTAAATTTAGTTTCCTCTTTGTTTATTGGCTATTAACAAACAAAAAAAGAACACAACATCTATATTGTCTATTGCTATGTTCACACTTGGGCTTTTAAACGCGTTTAAGCAAAATTTTGATTAAGTTAATCAAAGCCGTTCACATTAAATTTGAGATGATTAAGTTGACACTAAAATGATTAAGTTGACAAATAAAAAAACAACAAACAAATTTATATTTCTTTAAGGCATTAAATATGGAAATAAATACTTTATTAAAGATATCAGCAAATTATTTTAAACTTTTTAATAATGAAATTGTGAACATTGATGAATTATTTAAGGTTTTTTAGGGAAAAAAGAGAAAACTTCTGTCAAAATTTATTTATCGGTACTACACTAAAAGGTGGCCGATGCTACATCATCATCAGTTTGAGGTATATTCAGTTGATCCTACGTGATTAATGAAGTGATTAAGATTTAATCATGTCAATTTGAAGTGATTAACAAATCATTTAAATGTATGGATAATCATCTCGATTTTGAAGTGATTAGAGCTTAATCACGTTTGAGATGATTGACTCTGCAAATGTGAACATAGTATATCTTAATTTGAGTTTCACAAAAAAATTTATTAATTGCATATAACTTCTAATCCCACGGAATAAGGATTAGATTTAAATACAATCACTGTAAAAATTGCAGAAAAATTATAATTAAAAAAACATAATTTATACAAAATCTGATTTACATTCGGTAAATCAGTCAAATGCAAATTAGATTTTATACAAAACTTTTCTACAAAACTTATTATTTTCAGCTAAATTCTTACCTTTTCCTGTTTTCAAATTAAATTTAATTATTTTTCCGGATTATAATTTAATGTTTTATATGGAATCTTTTGATATATGATAGGATTCGATGCAAAACTATAACACTGTCACTCTTTTTTCTTTTACCACTTTATCGTCAGGAGTTCTATTTGTCTTTGATCGATTTACTTTCCGTATTTGTGACGGGTACGTTTGTTTCAGTAATAACACACAACAAACGGCACTGAGCAAAACACAAAATTATCTTCATGGAAGGTGTACATCTTCTTTTTATTCCTCAATATTTTGTATTTAAATACATTTTATATTCCATTGAATTATTCATAAAATAAATTTTTGCAAAACTTGCTTATATTCTTTTCTTTCATTGTTTGTTTACATTTTTTTCTGAGCACTGTCATATGGTTCTTATGAAAATGACGTGTTGTGGTAATAACGTTCCAATGGTAATGACGTTCTCAGATCAAAAGGGTCATTCACAATAAAGAAAACTGTCAAAAAGAACATAGAATGACCTTACAGTGCTCTTGTAAATGCAAAAAAATTTTGAAAAAACCCGAGGGGAGTAGGTGGATACGATCGTCCATATTGACTTCAACACGCATGTTTTAAAATCGTGTTGGTCATTGTGTGATTAGCCATTAAAGTGCGTACTGGTTAATGATCATTCAAATCATTAAAATATTGTTTTTTGATCTCTATAAATGAGTGGTTGCTATAAAAAAAAAAACTTAAAGTTAAGAGACAACCGTATTAAAAAGTTAAAAATAATACTATAATCCCATAACTTTAATTGAAAATTTCTTTTATAAATTTCAAGGAAATGTATAATTTTTTTTTTGGGTTTGAAAATACGTTTATTTATCATATTAGGCAATATCACAATACTGTACTTAAATATAATTATTTTATGATTGTATGCTAAGTATAATATTGTTAATATTGCATAGTATTATAAATAATGTCAATAAAAAGAGTTAATAGCAATTACATATTAATTTGTTTGTTTTACAACAAAGGAATCACCAGTGTCAAATTTTCAAAGTGCCATCTAATAACAAGAATTCGAACTATTGTCAGAGCTTAGTGAGGACAACGACAAAAATTACGGCAGCCACAGTGAATTCGCCCTAGGTAGAAAAACACTATTTTTGTAACCAGGACAACAACCTAAAACACTGGGAAGATCAAATTGAGGTTAAACTGTGAAAGAAGATTTAGTGTACTAAAAAAACCAGGGTAAGCCGTTATTTTAAAAAAGAACAACAAAACGTGAAAACCGTTAGACACTGGTGATATATTTTTTCAAGAAAAAAAACCTAAAGGACCTTTGAAGGTCGTTAAATATAACAAAAGTCACCTTGTCACACAAAAGAAGTGAACAAAAACGAATTAAAATATAAACTTACAGATATATGTTGTGTAAATGTGTGTATGTTACATGTATATTTATTGTAGTTTGAACATTTATAGTTATTTAAAATTATTTTCTCTATTTTAGTACAAAATTCCTAATTATATTATTATTTAATTAAAATATTAGTATATATAAAAATTATAGTATTATTTAAAACTCAATACACTCAAAAAAAAAAAAACATTTAATATTATTTTAACATTTACATACATACGAATGTATGTCAACATTATTTACATTATATTAAATTTTGGATATTTTGAGAATTTATATTTCATTAAAATATTACCGTTTAATATAATGTTGAAATGTTAACATCATCAGTTAATAGATAGATAAAAATAAAATAAGATAAACATATCCTAAAACAAATAAAATTAACATATTCTAAATAAATAACTGAATATAAATTAATATAATAAATTAATAAATGATTAAATATAATAAATAAATTAATTAATAACTAGACTAATGAATAACTCAATAAATACACTAATAAATTAACATGTTAAATAAATAAATATAATAACAAATAAATGTATTAATAGGTAAAATAATAATTGAATAAATATAATTATAAATAAATAAACAAAATTAATAAATAACGAAATGAGTAAATATAATAACAAATAAACTAATAAATAAATAAGTATAATAACAAATAAACCAATATAATAAATAAAAAAAATAATAAATCTAAAAATAAATAAATAAACTAATAGATAAATAAGATAATAAACTAATAAACAAATAATAATAATATTAAATATAATAATAAATAAATAATCGATAAAAAAATGATATAAAAGAAAATTAAAATACAATAATAAATAAAACCCAAACTTAAACTAATAAATGAAATAAAAGATAAAACAATAAATAAATAATAATTAAATATTCTAAAAAAAAAATAAAAACATGAAACTATAAAAATTAAAACAATTTTATTTGCTAAAAAAAAGAATAAAACAATAATAAAGAAAACCAAAAGTAAATCTAAAATTAAATGCTAATAATTGATGTATAATGACAACTATGCATGTCCAAATATTTCAAAAATTAAAAATAAACTGATTTGAAAACTTATTAAAATAATTTACTTTTAGATATTTTCGTTTTTCTTTATTGTTAATCAAAACTTTATTACTTTATATTAAAATCTTTTCTGAATATAAAATTGTTATATATAGAATGTTAATACATAATGAATACAATTAAATGATTGTAAATATTAAAAAAATTATGTTTTATTAAAATCATATTATATTGGAATTATATTGTATTAAAATTATATTTGTTATATTGTATCATATTTATATTATTGTTTAGTAATGTATTTGTCATTTATTATCATTACTTTGTCAACAAGCTTATATTTTGTATTTTTTAATGAATAAAATATTGTATTTATCTACTATTATAATTTGAAATATTCTGTATATTATTAATTATGGAAGGCTAAACTAACAAAAAGGTAATGGTGTGAATATTTTGATTTGTGGTTAGTTATTTTTAGGGGCTCAAGGAATTCTAAAACAGGTGAACTAGAGCCAAGGATGGCTGCAATAGTGCCATACTAGGGGTGGGCAACCCGTGAAGGTAACCCCAACTTTACCTTCTGTGAATCTATCCTCCTATAGAAATATAATGAATCAACTGTCAATTGTCCGTCTGGTCAATTTCGATTTCCATTCCCATGTGTTATCGTGAAGTGTTTAATGTTTTCAATAAAAATGACACGAATAAATATTTTAAATGTTGAAGAACTAAGTGGAAAAGAACCTACACCATTCCGACGAGCTAATGCCGTGCCTCGACCAGCGTGCCAATTCCACTTATCCCAAAGGTTCCTCACATTTATGGCGCCCAACGTATGAGCATTTTTCAAAATGCCATACAAAATCAATACCTTAATGTTTATATAATATACGCAAGTCCCGGAAGGTGCTATAATAAAGACACCATGCCTGTGTTGCGGCGTTTATTTTATAGTCATTAAAGTATTAGAGAACTTATCAACTAAGATTCGAAATAATTCCTTCAAAGTATGTCATAAAGCGTCTGACTAAATCGTCTTGACTGTATTCGCGACTTTAAGGAACTAATTGAGATGACAGTTGAATAGTTCCCCTTTATGTAGTATTGTCCCGTATATAGTCTAATTTTTCGTTGACAATAGAACTGATAGAGAAATAACATCCATCTAAAATCAAAATCATTATTTATTCTATGGGTTCAGAATTTTATTTCATTTTTGTAAAGAAAATCAATCTAAAATTTAATAATTTTGATGTTCAATCAAATAAAATTACATTTCACTTATGATTAAATTCATAAAATATAGAAATGTATTATAATATTTGCAACTGAACAGCATCAAAGAATACGATTTAGAGTCACCAAGTACAAACTGCTACACAATCAAATTCAATGATTCACATCAACAATGATTCACAAAAACAATAATTATTAAAAATTAAAACATAACATTATTTAAAACTATTTATAATAACAATAAAAACTAACAAAACCAAAAATAAAACTAACTAATATATTGTTGTACAAAGTGTCTTGTAGAATTAGAAAATAAATCATTAACAATTTAAGTGTGAAAATTCTTAACATCACTAATTTAACTCATACTCTGTTGAAAAAAAAGGTTAAAAAAAACTGTTTACTAAATTTATTTAGAATTTGTCTTATATATATTATATAAGATCTATATTGGTTTTGATAGAAAAACTTTATTAATTCATTTACTGTGTGTTTTCCCTTTTCTTATTAAAAAAATAATTTAATTTAATAATTAAAATATACTTTAAATTGTTCTTGTCTGTAGAACAAATATTTCACGATTGAGTTCTAAGTCTTTCGTTTTGTTTACTTATTTTCTATAAGTAAAAGATTTATTTATACAATTTTTTTTATTCTACTTTTTATAGTTTTTTTAGTAACATCTTTAACACTAAGATTGTTACTAATATTTGAAGGCAAACAAGAAAAACATAACAATTTCCTCAAAATAAAGTTAAAATATTATATATTATTTTCATTTATAATTTTCTATTTTCTTCAATTACTATTTAAAAAAAATCACAGAAACTCACATACTACAATCAAAATAACTTAAACTACATTCGACTAAAATTCAGAGTATCTATTAGTTATAAATAAATTGGTATTGTGTCAATACTTAATATATAGTTTATTAACCATATAAAAAAACAAAAACAACTAACTATACTAATTCTGTTTATTCATTTATATTGTCATTATTATCTCTATTCTCTTCTTATTTAATTTCAACTTTTATTATAAAACTTGTTATATTCTTAATTGGATATAGGTGTTTTGTGTTAGGAAGATTTGTCCATTTACTTATTGACTTTTTTTTTCAGTGACTAATTTACGTAATTGCCTTACTTCAATAGTATCTAATCCAGTAACCAATACGACAACTAATTCGACTAGTTCACAACCACCAAATAACAATCCTATAGCTCAAACAAGTACAACAACGATACCATCGTTAATGTCCTTACAGTTTCCCACGGGGACTGGTCCACAAACAACTTCATCGCCAGACAGAGCCAGTACTATTCAATCACCAGAATATAGTAGTATTACTGCTAGAAATTTAGTTCAACAACGCAACAATATGCAACGAGTAAACGCTCCTAAGCCGAGGCTAGATGAGGAAGTGAATCCGGACATGCCCGTTAATGGAAATGGATTATCACTACAAGATTATGTTAATGCTTCAGTAGGTGCTGCTCAGGCTACGATAATGAGACAGGTACAGGAAAACTTAATGACTCTTGTTCCTCAAATTATTCGGGATTCCCTAAGATCAGATCAAAATTCTACTTTTGAAAACCAACCAAGGATTCAGACCAATAGATTCAATAACCATGACCGCTTCCCAAACCATAACAGTAACCACAGAAACTACCCAGATCAACATTTCTTACCACCACAATCTCAACCACAACAACAATATATTCCACCAAATGTACCCAGTTACAATCATAATTCACCATTACAGATGGAAAAATGGGGTGTCAAATATGATGGTAACAACCAATTTTTAAGTGTGGAAGACTTTGTATTCCGTGTTGAAGCTTTACGTGAAGATTACCAATGTCCGTGGAGTGTCTTCATGAAAGGATTTCACCATTTGGTTACAGGAAGTGCACAACAATGGTTATGGAACTTCCGAAGACAAAATCATTCATGTGAATGGGGGCATTTAAAATATCACCTCATACGTAAGTTTAGAAGATACGAAAGTGATTTTGAGATACAGAGACGAATCATGGAAAGACGTCAACATCCAACAGAGTCAGCTGATACTTTCATAGCCGAAATTGTGAAATTGCAGAACCAACTAAGATTTAGTATTCCAGAATACGAGCTGGTAAGATTAGTGAAAGACAATCTTAAAGACGGCGTGACACAACTCATTTTCCCTATGGAGATCAGTACATTAGACCAATTGCTGGAGGAATGTCGCAGAGCCGAACGTAATCTTGCAAAGAGGCCATCCTACCGCCCACAACCTAACAATATGCGAAGAATAAACGAATTGGATTATGAAGGAATTCCTGAAAATGACAGTCAATATCAAATAGAAGCTATTAACCACAAAAATACTCCAGGCAAACAACTAGTGTGCTGGAATTGTAAAACTCCTGGCCATTCTTTTGTCGACTGCACTTTAACACAGAGAATCTATTCTGTTACCGATGTGGGTTCGACAATGTAATCACCCCAAATTGCCCAAAATGTAAGGGAAACAGCCAGAAGAACATCTTGAAAACTGGACCAACATGTTCTACACAAAACCAGCTCCAGTAAATTGTAATTCTACAACAAATATAATAAACAATACTATATCGGAAGAAAAGTACAATATACAAGAAAATGGAAGCAAAACTAACATTCCTAAAATTACTTCTGAAGGTACAGAAACTGGTGCAAATGTTATGTTACAACATAAAAACTCAGAGAAGAATTTAAAAGAACTAATCCCATATGAAGTCAGGTTAGAAAACTATAATAAGAAAAGAGCTGAGATTTTTAACGTTATAGATTCGGAGCAAACAAAAAGAACACGTACAATTAGGAAAAGGTTTAGAAAACGAAAACAAGAAAGAGATGATATAGCCACAACGATTTTGAATAATGACTTTGATATTAGACCTTATATGGAGGTGAATGTAAACGGACTTAAATTAAAAGGACTGATGGATAGTGGCGCTTCGATAAGTTGCTTGGGCAGAGATTGTATTGTAAACGCAGAAAAGATGAATACACAA
Source organism: Calliphora vicina (assembly GCF_958450345.1). Taxonomy (NCBI): domain Eukaryota; kingdom Metazoa; phylum Arthropoda; class Insecta; order Diptera; family Calliphoridae; genus Calliphora; species Calliphora vicina. The sequence continues at coordinate 80,716,743 of NC_088781.1, read as the reverse complement.
ATTATGAATTTCAAATCTTCAATTCGAACTGCAGATGGCAAAACACATCAAATAATAGGAAAAATCAATAGCAGAATACAATGTGGAAATAGAATCGAGGATATGACATTATATTTAGTTCCAAATTTGCAACAAGACCTTATCTTAGGTTATGACTTCTGGCAGCGTTTAGAGATTTAAATATGTGTGGATTCAGGCATTATTAACGAGTTGACAATGACAGAACAAGAAACAAAATGTCACGAGTTAACAAAACAACAAACGATAGAACTCGAAAAAGCAAAACTTTCGTTTAGATGTTACACTAAGTATGGCCTAGGCAAAACACATTTAGAGACTCATACAATTGACACAGGAGACGCACAAGCCAAAAAAATTCGATATTACCCGGTGAGCCCAGCTATACAAAGGTTAACATATGCCGAATTAGACCGAATGTTAGAACTCGATGTCATTGAAGTTGCTACAAACGCTGAATGGAACAATCGTACAACCCTAGTCATTAAACCCAATAAGAACCGCCTATGTGTAGATGCAAGAGAATTGAATAAAGTTACAAGAAAAGATGCGTACCCACTTCCCAATATTGATGGACTACTGGCTCGATTAGGTGACACCCATTTTATTTCAGCCATAGATTTAAAGGATGCCTTTTGGCAGATTCCGCTGGAAGAATCGGCCAGACCAAAGACTGCGTTCACAGTTCCAGGTAGACCTCACTACCAATTTAAGGTGATGCCATTCGGACTGTGTAACACAGCTCAACGTCTCTGTCGCCTTATGGACAAAATAATTCCATTAGAATTAAAAGATCGCGTTTTTGTCTATTTAGACGATTTGTTGATAGTGTCACCAGACTTTAATTCACACATGCAAATGCTAAAAGTTGTGGGAGATAAGCTCACGGCAGCTGGACTCACTATTAACATGCAAAAATCTAAATTTTGCTATAAAGAGCTACGCTATCTTGGCTATATCGTAGGGGGTGGAAAGATTAAACCAGACATGAGCAAAATGGAGGCGATATTAAACATAAAACCACCTAAGAATCCTAAAGACGTAAGAAGATTTCTCCTCAAAACTTGTCCTTACACCTGAAGCTTGTAAATCGTTCGAGGAGCTGAAGCAAAGACTAGTATCCAGCCCTATTCTAACAAGTCCAGATTTCGAACGCCCATTTTTTTGTACAGTGTGATGCTTCTAATGTTGGAATTGGGGCCGTTTTATTTCAAAAAGACGACGAAGATGGCGAGCACCCTATAGAATTCTTTTCTAAGAAGCTAAACACTGCACAAAAAAACTATTCTACCACCGAAAAAGAATGTCTCGCGGTCGTCCTTGCAATAGACAAATTTAGACAGTACATAGAGCTCATGGAGTTTACAGTGATTACCGATCATTCTAGCCTCAAATGGCTGATGAAGCAGAATGACTTAAACGGACGTTTGGCCAGATGGAGCTTGAAACTTCAGCATTACAAATTTAATATTGAACATAGGAAAGGTAGTAAGAATGTTGTACCCGATATGTTGTCAAGGCTAGAGATAGAAGTAGTCACAACACCTACTCCTATGATTGATTTTAACTCCGAGGAATTCAAATGTATGGAATATATTACACTAATCGACACAATTCAACAATACCAAAATAGATTACCAGATTTGAAAGTAGAAGACAACATCGTATACAAAAAAGTAAAATTCAATCGGGACGAAGTTGATAATGAAGAAGACTGCTGGAAAATTTGGTTGCCAAATGGACTTACAAATGAAATAATAAAGAAATCACATGTAAACAATACAGCTCACGGCGGCACAACAAAAATGCTTTTTAACATTAGGGAATTCTTTTATTGGCCCTCGATGGTGAAACAAATAAAGAAGTTTGTAAGCGAATGCGATACATGCAAGGAAATAAAACATCCGAAACAGACGCTAAGGCCTACTATGGGAAAGGAAGTAGTGACACAAAGGCCTTTTCAAAAAATATACGTCGACTTTATTGGCCCTTACCCCAGGTCAAAGGCAGGTAACGCATACATATTTATCGTGCTAGATCACAAAACAAAGTTTGTCCTACTGAGAGCTATGCCTAAAGCCACCACTAAAGCAGTGAATAAATTCTTAACAGATGAACTTTTCCATAAGTTCGGTGTTCCGGAGACACTTCACTCAGATAACGGAAAACAATTTATATCGGATTCATTTCAAGATCTTCTAAAAACATATGGAGTCAATCATATGCGGACGGCAATTCATTCTCCACAAGCTAACGCGAGTGAGAGAGTGAATCAGTCAATTTTGACTAGTATTAGAAGCTACCTACAACAAGACCAGTCAAGATGGGACGAAAATCTATCCAAAATTGAATGTTGCTTGAGGTCCACAGTACACGCGTCCACCGGAGTAACGCCATATTACGCTCTTACCGGCTACAATATGATCACTCATGCACAAGCCTATTCAATTCTGCGTAAACTCGGAGCACTTGACAGTAATGAGCTCGTTTTACCTAAATCCGAACAGATTAAACTAATCCACTAAAGAATAAATACAAAGATACATGAAGCGTATAAAAGAAATGTAAATTCATATAATAAAAGGAGTAGATCCATAACTTTTCAACCTGGCCAAGAAGTCTATAGGAAAAATTTTATACAAAGTAACTTTGCAAAAGGCATTAATGCTATGTTATGTAGACCCTGGTTAAAGTGTAGAATAAGATCGAAGATAGGAGCAAATCAATACGAGGTCGAAAACTTAAGAGGACAGCTTATTGGCACTATACATGCCCAACACCTAAAACAGTAGACTAAATTTTACTATTGTCAAAAGCAAGACTTACTCAAGTTTTCATAATACTTCAAGAAATGCATTATTCATTAATCGGGTTTGTTGTATTTTTGAATAAAACTGTATGTAAAACACTGTGCGAAAAAATAGATTTCCATATACAAAATTAAAACAACTATGGTTGAATTTGAAAACAAAAATCAAGGCAAATTTATTTACAGATATACCCAATTCTACAACAAATACAACATTACCAAAAACAACATGAACTTTGTTTTTGTAAAATTATTTCCTAGCTGTCAAACAGCTAAACAACAGCAGACTGCAAAAATCAAAAACAGGGGTGAAAATAAATAAATACGTGAAATTTACTTTCACGGAGTACGTATTCACTTTTATATAATCATCTATTCACTTTTCTACAACTTTATATTTTTTATTAAAAGAAACAAAAACGTTAATTTAAATTAACAAACAAATGTAAACAAACTTTGACAGATAGAAGTAAAAAAACAAATCGAGCAAAAAAAATAGTCAGCTGGCTTTTCGACGTCACCTTATTAGATTCGCCTTGACAAAAATTAAAAAAAAAACTTATTACAAAAACTTATCTAATTTCTTGCAATATACTGTTTATGCATGCATTTCATAAAAGCTTAATTCTTTGTCTTTACGGAATTGTTTAAAATTTTGAAATCGATCTAAAAATGTGTGATTTAATGGTACTAAAGTACTACGACCTACACTAAAACAGTTTTTTTAAATATCTAAAAATTTCGAGGGTATTTCAAAATCTTTGAAAAAAGTTTTTTTGTATGACCTCACCTAGGCCTACAAACACCATTATTCGGTTTTCAAGTTCTGACAAAGTGTTATTTTGTAACAGTGTATAATTTCAATAATCATTTTTTTAACATAAAATTTCTCGAATAAACCATTAATAATTTCATTAATTGTTTACGAATACAGTGGTAAATAGATCAACACACATGTAAATAATACTTAGCAAAGTTAAACTAAACGACAAAGAATCCTTAAAACATAAATGTCAAGAAATAACCTGTAAGATTCAACCTAATCGATCGAAAAATCGTTTTTTTTTGTTTTAAATACAAACACATATGACATTGAAGTCAGTCATGATATTGAAATCAATCAGCCTAACTATAAAAGCCTTAAAGTCGACTTTAAGTCCATAAAGTTGACTATTATTTTAAATGTCGTACCATAAAACAAATTTCAAATATAATTTAAAATGTTGTTTTATTATTTCAAAAAAAAGTTTTTTGTTTGAACTTTTATGCACATTTTGTTTTTTTTAATTTTTTGAAATTTCTTTTTATTATTTACATTCATTGAAAAATAATTTCAATTATTTGAATATATATGTTGGAAAAAGTTTTGAAGCTCTTTTTTAAATAAAAACAAAAGTTCTATTTTAAAATAAAGTCGACTTTAACAAAAATTAACTTTAAAATTTCTTTCATAGTTAGGGTGAATTTTTTTATTTTGACATATGCACTTGTTGTTAGCTCATGTTACACACAAAGTTTGAAATAGTTTGATCTAACTTTTCCCTTTTTATATTGCTATTGTTTTCCTTAATGGAAACAGCCTCATTAGTATCGATAGTTCTATTGTTTGATAAGGAAAATATGGTATTTTACTCACCAATAACTTGTTAATGGCTTTGCTTTGTTGTTGTACAAAACGTAATTTTGTTTTTTTTTCTGACAAATCACCAAACCGCAGATAAATAAGTAATAACACACCCAAATAGGAACGATATTGTTGACATAACCATAAACCATGAAAAAAAAATATATTGAACAAATTTTAACTAAACAAGTCAGGAATACAATATAAAAAAAATAAAAAAAAAAAACAAATGGTACTCAGCTAAAGAATTCTCCAAAATCTAGTTCATCATTGTTAATGAGCCTGAGCACTAGTTAGTATTATAATTGACCTGTAATAATGCTTCAAAATGTTAATGTTTATTTTTAAGTGACAGTTTTGCAGTAGGTTGTTTTAAAGCAAATTTAGCTTGCTATTGCCATTCAAACTTTGGTCCAGATGAGTAAATCTGTAGAAGATATTTAGAATTTTTTTTTGAAAATAGCTATCACAAATTATTCAAACTAGACACACAATACCCATCATGTTTATAAATTAAATTATTCGCTTGACTGTTGTTATCAAATTACATTTGAAGTCACCTAGGCAAAATTGATAAGTTCGTCTCAGACTTACCATAAAATGAGTTAATGTTCTCACTAACCATACCACAATATAGCAAAACGTTCTCGGACTACGTGGATCCCAACTTTTGTGGCTCCGCAAGGCTCGCAACAAAAGCCGGCTTTGTGACGGGTACGTTTGTTTCAGTAATAACACACAACAAACGGCACTGTCAAAAAGAACATAGAATGACTTTACAGTGCTCTTGTAAATGCAAAAAATTGTGAAAAAACCCGAGGGGAGTAGGTGGATACGATCGTCCATATTGACTTCAACACGCATGTTTTAAAGTTAAGAGACAACCGTATTAAAAAGTTAAAAATAATACTATAATCCCATAACTTATATTCAATTAATTACTATTTAATAAGGGTAAGTAGTTAATTGAAAATTTCTTTTATAAATTTCAAGGAAATGTATAATTTTTTTTGGGTTTGAAAATACGTTTATTTATCATATTAGGCAATATCACAATACTGTACTTAAATATAATTATTTTATGATTGTATGTTAAGTATAATATTGTTAATATTGCATAGTATTATAAATAATGTCAATAAAAAGAGTTAATAGCAATTACATATTAATTTGTTTGTTTTACAACAAAGGAATCACCAGTGTCAAATTTTCAAAGTGCCATCTAATAACAAGAATTCGAACTATTGTCAGAGCTTAGTGAGGACAACGACAAAAATTACGGCAGCCACAGTGAATTCGCCCTAGGTAGAAAAACACTATTTTTGTAACCAGGACAACAACCTAAAACACTGGGAAGATCAAATTGAGGTTAAACTGTGAAAGAAGATTTAGTGTACTAAAAAAACCAGGGTAAGCCGTTATTTTAAAAAAGAACAACAAAACGTGAAAACCGTTAGACACTGGTGATATATTTTTTCAAGAAAAAAAACCTAAAGGACCTTTGAAGGTCGTTAAATATAACAAAAGTCACCTTGTCACACAAAAGAAGTGAACAAAAACGAATTAAAATATAAACTTACAGATATATGTTGTGTAAATGTGTGTATGTTACATGTATATTTATTGTAGTTTGAACATTTATAGTTATTTAAAATTATTTTCTCTATTTTAGTACAAAATTCCTAATTATATTATTATTTAATTAAAATATTAGTATATATAAAAATTATAGTATTATTTAAAACTCAATACACTCAAAAAAAAAAAAACATTTAATATTATTTTAACATTTACATACATACGAATGTATGTCAACATTATTTACATTATATTAAATTTTGGATATTTTGAGAATTTATATTTCATTAAAATATTACCGTTTAATATAATGTTGAAATGTTAACATCATCAGTTAATAGATAGATAAAAATAAAATAAGATAAACATATCCTAAAACAAATAAAATTAACATATTCTAAATAAATAACTGAATATAAATTAATATAATAAATTAATAAATGATTAAATATAATAAATAAATTAATAAATAGACTAATGAATAACTCAATAAATATACTAATAAATTAACATGTTAATAAATAAATATAATAACAAATAAATGTATTAATAGGTAAAATAATAATTGAATAAATATAATTATAAATAAATAAACAAAATTAATAAATAACGAAATGAGTAAATATAATAACAAATAAACTAATAAATAAATAAGTATAATAACAAATAAACCAATATAATAAATAAATAAAATAATAAATCTAAAAATAAATAAATAAACTAATAGATAAATAAGATAATAAACTAATAAACAAATAATAATAATATTAAATATAATAATAAATAAATAATCGATAAAAAAATGATATAAAAGAAAATTAAAATACAATAATAAATAAAACCCAAACTTAAACTAATAAATGAAATAAAAGATAAAACAATAAATAAATAATAATTAAATATTCTAAAAAAAAAATAAAAACATGAAACTATAAAAATTAAAACAATTTTATTTGCTAAAAAAAAGAATAAAACAATAATAATGACAACTATGCATGTCCAAATATTTCAAAAATTAAAAATAAACTGATTTGAAAACTTATTAAAATAATTTACTTTTAGATATTTTCGTTTTTCTTTATTGTTAATCAAAACTTTATTACTTTATATTAAAATCTTTTCTGAATATAAAATTGTTATATATAGAATGTTAATACATAATGAATACAATTAAATGATTGTAAATATTAAAAAAATTATGTTTTATTAAAATCATATTATATTGGAATTATATTGTATTAAAATTATATTTGTTATATTGTATCATATTTATATTCTTGTTTAGTAATGTATTTGTCATTTATTATTATTACTTTGTCAACAAGCTTATATTTTGTATTTTTTAATGAATAAAATATTGTATTTATCTACTATTATAATTTGAAATATTCTGTATATTATTAATTATGGAAGGCTAAACTAACAAAAAGGTAATGGTGTGAATATTTTTATTTGTGGTTAGTTATTTTTAGGGGCTCAAGGAATTCTAAAACGGGTGAACTAGAGCCAAGGATGGCTGCAATAGTGCCATACTAGGGGTGGGCAACCCGTGAAGGTAACCCCAACTTTACCTTCTGTGAATCTATCCTCCTATAGAAATATAATGAATCAACTGTCAATTGTTCGTCTGGTCAATTTCGATATCCATTCCCATGTGTTATCGTGAAGTGTTTAATGTTTTCAATAAAAATGATACGAATAAATATTTTAAATGTTGAAGAACTAAGTGGAAAAGAACCTACACCATTCCGACGAGCTAATGCCGTGCCTCGACCAGCGTGCCAATTCCACTTATCCCAAAGGTTCCTCACATATTTTGCCAGTATTTTGTTGTTTTACATTGGTATGCCAGTATTTTTTGTTTTACATTGGTATGTCAATATCAATGTAAGGTCATAATCTGTAGTTCTCATATTTCTCCTTTCACTGTATGTTTATTGTGATTAACACATACTCATACCAGAACACGTCTGCCCTCTGGTGTCAAAAGGCATAACTACATTTGATTTGCGAATATCAATATTCAAATCAAAATAAACAATTACATTTTTCAACGTCCATGAAAAGAAGTTTGTATAAAAAAATAAAAAGTAACAGAAAAAATATAAATTTTAGAAAAGAAAAATAATTAAATAAATAAATGAGTGTAAGTGACCGCCACATGTGTTAAAATATTATAAATTGTGAAATTATGTAGTTGTAGCTTCATTTTATAATATGCAACACTCGTCTTTAGTTGAGGAATTAATTTTACCGCTTGCACATACATACAGTGAGTGTCACTCAAAATCGTACAACATATTTTTTTTTAAATATTATGAAATTATACAGGCAATAATAGGTGATTATATAAAAAATTAAAAGTAATTTTATTAATTGGAACAAAAAATATGTATTTCAACAAAAAAGTTAACAAAACCTCAATTCGTTAAAAAAATATTGATGAAAATTAAAGAACATCACAAAATTCATATTTCACTTAAATTCGTACAATTATATTAAATTATAATTAAAACTTTAAAAATTAAAAAAAAAATTTAATATTAAATAATCCTAATACTTTGTAGGGTATCATTTGCTATTTTTTAGTGCCTTTACGATTTTAAATGATATTCTGGGCACTGACAGTCTTACCCAATTTTTTTATTTGTGGATAAGGGCAATTAAAATTATACCCAATTTTCTAATAGGTAATAGCACACACAATATAAAAATAGCATTTTAAAATATTTCCAAAACATCAACTTTCTAAAACTAATGAATAAAATTTGACTACGATGGTGTACGATTTTAAGTGACATTCACTGTACATACAACTGCACAACTGCACATAGTCCGGACTCACCATTTTTTATGTCATTATATTTTTCATCTCGCATTTTTTTTATTTCTTCTTTATGTTTTTTACAAAACTTCATCTGACAAATTGATAGCTTTATGTAATACTTTCCTAGGTTTAAATATGGAATAATTCGATTAGAAGATTCGAACACTCTGCAACATAGAGCTGGTAAATTTCCTGATAAGTGGAAAAATCTGATTCAAAATATAATTTTTTTGTGTCCTTTTGATAATGGGACTCAATTTTTGGCAACTCATCTAAACATTTTTGTCGAAATTTATGCCTTTCTTCGTTGCGCTTTACTGTGACAGATGACCGTTTGGCAGATTTTCGTAGATTTGAAGTCTTATCGGGACTTTCTTGCATCGCTTGCTTTCATGTTATTTATAATATTATTTAATTTTTTAATGTAAAAACCATAGAGAAAACACATAGAGCGGAAACTCTCCTGTCAAAGACCTAACTCAGTTGTCAAAAACCTAAGTGTTGAGAATGTATTAGTAAAAAGACTATGTGAAAACAAAAACAACACTCGTATGTGTAACTTTTTTGTGTAATTTTTTTGTTTGAGTTTTTTTCGAGTTTCCGCTCTATGTTCTCTATGGTAAAAACTTTTCTCTCTCCAACAATATTTTTACACAAAAAAGCAAAGTGAACTGATCGAAACACACAAAATATTTGTATGTTGAATTATATAATTAGGGCTTTTTCTTTCAAAAATTCTTAGACATAACTTAGGGCTTTTTTTAAAACGTTATAAATCTGTTATTTGCAATTATATCCCCCTGAAATTTTGAGACAAGGTGCATCTGACATTTGTCTACGAGAATATACAAAAAAAAACTATTTGGAAAAAAATTGAGTTACGCCTTTTTTATATTAAGCCATCTATATATTGTTTTATTATAAGAGAAAATTCTCTCACGTACGATATTAAATTTTATTTATTATAAAATCATCCAAAGATTATTTTTATTTAAATATGACGGGTCGTAAAGGAAAAATATTACGTTTAGTGTATGAAATTAAAAGAAATATAACGCCTCTCACGATATTTCTACATGTACCTCAAAATGAGATTCGTTTTATGTCACGTACAATATACCCTTATTTCGCTCAATATTTAGGACAACAATATTTCAAAAGAACTTTTTATTTACCCTCTGAATGGAACATAAAGACCAAATTATTAAATTTTACTGATTACTGAAAAAAAATCAGTATTCAGTAAATTTTTACTGATTACTGAAAAAAAAATTCAGTAATCAGTAAAATTTACTGCATACTGAAAAAAAATCAGTAATCAGTAAATTTAGTTATAGATGGCAATACTGAGTATTAATATTTATCAAATTTAAAATATTATTGAAATCATTCGGTATTTCAAAAAAATCGTTTCGAAAAAACATTTATTGTTTACACGATACTATTACAAATATTTTATTTCTTTGTTGATTGATATTTTTGTGAAAACTTTTATTTTATTTTATATTTTCTTTACATTTTTGTTTGCCTAATTTGTATTTAAAAATACATACCCGATACATATGAAAATAAAATGTTTTTGAATTGTTTTAAACAAATTTTGAATACCGACCGTAAATCAAAAAAATCATTCGTATTTTTTGAAAATCTAATACACATTTTTTTTAGACGATGAAATTGTATTATGATACTTGAATTTTTGACAAATATTAATATTGAGTATTGCCGTCTATAAATACCTTAAATTTTACTGATCAGTAAGTTAGATTACAGTATATTGAGATTTTTACAAAAACTTAAAAAAAACTTCAATTGATGTTAATTTTAACACGGAAATGTCATTGAAGGCAAGTACTTAGTAAGTAATAGTACTTCAAAGGGCCTATCTATGGTACTTACCTTTTTTTAGAATTTAGTAAAAACGTCCGGATTCTGCATACTTATCAGTTATCAGTAATCAGTAAAATGTCAGTAAAATTTACTGATTACTGATTTTTTTTCAGTATTCAGTAAAATTTACTGATTTTATTTTTCAGTTATCAGTAATCAGTAAAATTTAGTGATTACTGATTTTTTTCAATATTCAGTAAAATTTACTGATTACTGAAATAATTTTTCAGTAATCAGCAAAAATTACTGAATACTGAGATTTTATTTCAGTAATCAGTAAAATTTACTGAATACTAGGGTATTCAATCGAATAACAGTTAATCGGTTAACCGATTAATTTTGGTCGGTTAACTGTTCGGATAATTCAAAATTGACGATTTTCTAATAACAAATAAACCGATTAATTTGTGTCGATTAACCGAAATTTCTTTTTTTGGCACTTTAATATATTAAAATTACATATTTTTTCGAACATCCAAGAAACATATTTAGTGAGTATAACTGACATATTTAGTTTACATGTGTTTGTCGGATGAGAACATGACAATAGACGAAACTGAAGACACTACTGAAACGAGTCTTTTATCAGAACTTATCGAAATTATTAAAAGTATTCAAAATCTAAAAAAAATTCAAAAAGGACTCCAATGGTATAATGTAGGAGTTTATATGCCTAGAAAAACCTAAAAAAATAACTGAGATATTGGATATTCGTTATCATGCCTTACTTTGGATTTCTGCAACATCTACAATCAGCGAGTGAGTTTTTTCCAAGTCGAGTTTTATTAAAATTAAAGAATATTTATTTTTTGGTTGAATTGTTATGTTTTTGTTCTTTTAATAAAATACTTAAATAAGTACACAAAATTCATGGTTTTATTATCATTTGAAAATTTAAATAAAATTATTCGGTTAATCGAATAATTTAAAATTAACCGATTAAACGAGAAACCCGATTAATTGAATACCCTACTGAATACTGAATTTTTTTCCCAGTAATCAGTAAAATTTACTGAATACTGATTTTTTTCACAGTAATCAGTAAAAATATATACTGAAAAAGTACTGGTACTGCAAAGTGCCCATCTATGCTATGTATTGACTTTAAATTCTTATAACTCTTAAACTAAGAGAGATTATGAGAGCTATCAACCCCAAAAAAATTATAAAAATTCAAGCTATTTCGCTGATCTTGATTTATGCCTTTATTTCAATATACAATGTATTTTTAAAGTAAATCGATTAATCCATTTATATATTAAAAAATATCCATTAAATAGTAGTGCAATAACCTTAGGAATATTAGCTCCACCTATAATGTGCGTAAGCTCTATTATTTTCACATTGTCTATGTAAATCATTTTTCCTCTTAATAACTCTTCCTTGGCCATACGCAGCGTCTAAGACTTCCCATGCTAATTTTTCGGGTAAATGTATGTTTCTTTCTTTTTCTTTAGCAGCTTCCAAAATCCACTTCATTGCAAGAAAATATGATCTCTTTTCTGTAACAGGTACCGGAACTAAATAATTCACACCACCCCTTTTAATTGCTGTCAATTGCATTAGGGGACGGGTATTTTCAATAGCATGAATAATAAGTGCATATGGATCAATCGTTGTACAATTTTGATTCTTACCTAAATGAATACGTTCAATTTGTGTTCGTTTCATACATTCGAAGCTATTTTCGAGAATAGTTCTAGCAAGTTTTTTGTTACCTCCTTTGGTGATATAATTAAGCATTTTCTTTACAATTTCGTTATAAAAAATTGATGAAGATTCATCGTTTTTGGTAGCCTTTGCTGGTATATGAATCAATTTATTATACTCGTCAGTAGCTTTACACTCATACTGTTGCCTTTTACTATAAATAGGATCAATAAAATGTTTTGGATAAGCTGACATTAACCTTATTATGCTCCATGTTGGGCTGAAATAATTGGGATTGTGAAATTTGTTTATAAGTTGACTTACTAATATTTTTTCTAACTTACCTATATTTTAAATTTATGCAACACTTCAACATCTGGAATCAACTGTATCAACTAATGACGCCCGTGAACAAATCAAACGGAAACGCGTGCCAAGATAGCATCGACGAGATAGTATCGTTTTTGTTAATTTAAAAAACCGGGAAGTAAAAATAACCAATTATTAGGTATTTTTAACTCAGCGTCGAAAAATATCGTCGTTTACCCCGTGTCTCCACGTATTTTTTTGCTAAACACAAGAATAACGTCGACAGAACATCACAGCGATTGCTTATTGCTTTACCCTATGTCTCCACGTAGCAATATTTATTGCTGCAATTGTCAAATTTGATTGCGTCAATGAAATTTACGAGTGTAGACGGCAAATTGCCATATGTAGCAATCCAATTCGTAATGGTTGCTTTACTGATTGCCTGAGCAATTAGTCCCCTTTTACAATGCAGAAATTGAAAGACAGACAGACGAAGTTTGTAGGCGAGGGGTTGAAGAAGCAGAGTGTGTAGTACACGACCACCTGTACTAGACATTTTTTGCATCTCTTTTCCACTTTTCGCAATTCTCATGTTGTTGCTTCATATCATTTTTCTCACATCAATTTTTAAATGCATTTGACAATGCAAATATTCATACGCATCAACAACGAAGAAGAACGAAAAAAGGAAACGACAAATTTCTGTCTGTCTATTAATTTCGCGGTTGTAAAAGGTTTAGGCAAGTCCAAAAGAGAATGAGAAACATGTCTGCCTTTCAATTTCTGCATTGTAAAAGGGGACTTACTGCTAAGCAATAAGCTGTCAGTTCAGTTGTCATTAATGTAAATTTTTTTCTTTCTATGAGTCAGTGCGATTAATTCATACATATTTATTTTATTTAAGTACCAAACGTAAAAAAACATTAGTGAAAAAAATCATTCAACACAAAATTAAGTAAAATATACCTCAGTTTTTCATATATCCCCACGCGTTGAATATTTTGTATTTGTGACGAACGTTTTCTCCACCTAAAGCAATCAGCAATCGCTGAGCTGTTGTTCTGCCGACGTTATTGCTTGTTTTTAGCAATAAAATTTGCTACGTGGAGACATAGGGTTATGTGAAGAAACCGTTCCTCACAAATACAAAATTTTCAACGCGAGAAGTTCTATAAAAAACACATGTGTATTTTGCTTATATTTTGTGTTGAATGATATTTTCACTAGTTTCTTTGTTTTTTTACTTTTGGTACTTAAACAAATTAAATATGTATGATTTAATCCCACTGAATCATAGAAAGAAGAAATTTTACATTAATGACAACTGAACTGTGTTATGTGTCCCGAAGAGCACTGTAGTGGTGATGCCAGCTAGCTCATTGGCACATCTAGGGAGGTTCCATCCCGCCACTGCAGCCTCAAGAACTAACATAAACAATAAAAAATACTGAAACTAAAATCACTAACAAAACTGAAAACTAAATTTCCAAAATAATCAAAACAAACAAAAACTTTAACTTCTCTCAATTTTAAATCAGGGAACATAGCTGGAGGAGAGTAAGATGGTCTAAACCCTCACGATATAGCCCTCCCATCCTGGATCACTACATTGTTCCTAAATAACTATTTTATTTTGTGATCCCCAAACACACTTTACTACACTTACCTCACGTCGACTCTACCCACAAACACAAAATTAGCAACACATATTTAATGTATTAACAAAATATAAAATCTATTCATTATCAAAAATCATCTTAAATCTAAACATTAATTAATCTTATTTACTTTTCTATATTTCTAACAGATAAAAAGTCACGAGATGTAAAATATATATGTGTTCCTAACTTAATAATACAATATCTTAAACAAATGGTTTATTTCTTATAATAATGTAATTTTGCCTTAATTTGTGGTCTGAGTGAATGAATAAAAAAAAATTACTAAACACTAAAAAAAAAGTTTTATTAGTTGATCTGTAGCCTCTTTACTACTCCACAAAGTTCTATAACAATTTAAATTTCAAATCCTGCCTAAATGAGCTCGATTAGACGGAACACCAAAATTACCCAATAAAAGGTTTAAAAGATTAAAAATTCTAACTTTGTATAGTAGAGAAAAGACCTATTATTAAGTAAAATTTTAAAACCTCACAAATTTAGGCTAATAGACTTATTAATACACTTAATTCTAACATTTAATGACAAAAACACAAATATCTTAAATTATACCAAAATAGACATCCACTGACACTTAATAAATATATTTATCTTATAATATTTTCTTTTGCTAAATTATTTTATCAAATTTTCCTAATTATTAAAATTGAGTTATATGATGGGTTTTAAACATATGCCTAGGAGTATGCTGTATTTCCTTTCTTTTCTGGTTTCATTCTAAGCTTATCAAAAAAAAACAGTACCTTTGGTGGAAGACTTCACTCAAACTTTATGTTTTGTACCGCTAGACGTCTCTGCTAACAAAAGCACCTGGTCTAAAAGCTCTTCCAGAATAGAGTAGCCACTCAAATTTAATAAGGAGCTGCCACTTTTGTATTTGACTGTAGCTCCTTGCTCTTGAATTTCCCTCCACAGAACGACAATCTAAGTTTGGGCTATATGATGGCTGTAGCCCTCCAAGACATATATTTATCAATCTATTAAAAAAGAATCACAACATCACTCAAAGCTATAACGACCAACACATTTATTTTTACCTTATTTATTTATTTATGATATACTTTATTATCCACTAATAGCTCTTCCTTTAGAACAAAACTTAAAATTTTGCACTTTAAATTTATTATCTTTAAAATTTTTTTATTTGTTTATTATTTGAATTATTTTATTTCCCAAAAAAAAAACTTCACATAAACGTTTTGCTTAGCTTTACTTATTTTTGCAAATGATAGCTAATTTTGTTTCTTCAGTTGAAACGAAGCCGACGTTTATTTCCATTTGCTCCTTAAAACACATATACTAACAAAAACTATACAAAAAAAAACATATACCGGTAAGTAACATCATATTATAGGGCAACATACACATAATGGATAGGGTCAATGCACGGTAACACACGGCCTTGAATGTTGTTTTTTTAATGTCAGAGAATTTAATTTTTCTCTTCCGTCGGCCACCGTTCCAATCAATAGTTGATTGGTGGCAACTCCTCTTTACTACTAAAAAAATACACCCCTGTAAAGCAAAAGCTTTTTCCAGTATGGCCTTCCATTACATCAAAATAGAACAAGACGAAGAAGGAATACACACGAAACATCATAATCAACAAAATACTAAACAGAACACATTAAATTACTATAAAATTTTAAATAACATATAAACATGAAACATTTATAAACTAAGCAACACAACAACAAAAAACATCTACATAAACTACCAAAATAAAAACATAGCCATCCACAAATCTACATCGCACTATTAACCATAGCAACATCAAATAAAACACATCAACACCCAGGCAGACACAAATTTATATTCAACAATAAACTGGACAAATACCACATCAACAACCTATCGAACAGCACATAAATGAGCGACAGCCCAAAGGATTTCAATTATTTATAAGTGGGAGACATTCATTTCCCTGTGGCCCAATTGTTCAATACACTGTGTCAAAAGAAACAAGATTATATGAGACCTTTTAGCACCGCCGCAACAAAACTCCGAATCATTCAAGTCTACGCCGAAGGAGACGGTGTGCGGTTTAAGTTTAGGATCAACGTGGGGAACTCCCATGACCCTGACTAGAGAGTCTCATACTCTACCTTATAATTAGCCGGGCTAAAGTATATATATAAGTGCAATATAAAGCTAAGTTTCAACTCTAAATTTTGCTTATCTATTTTACAGGAATCCTCGCAACTTTTCTTATTGTCTTCCAATTCTGCTAAAGTGACCATTGAAAACTTTGGCACTCTGCCGTATTTCTTTCAGCTGTAAAGAAACCGTAGAGGCAAACCCATTTTCCTTTCATTAAAAATTTTATCATGTTACTGACTTTTTGTCAGTATTGCACAATCATGTACGTTATTAATCGAACGCCCTTTTAAGGCTTATAAATTACTTAATCCTAAACTATCACTAATTAGAAACTAAATATTGGGTCACACCTCTATCGTTTTTTTTACTTTCTGATCGAGAAAAATGATATCCAATGGTCTAATTAACTTCTGAAACTTTTTACAATCAAAAAGTTTAGAATTAAACACAAGAAATTGGATGATTTTCACCATAAGATAACATTACGGGAAGTATCCATAATAATAACCTTAAATATGAATCGATACTTTGTGAAATCTTATTCTTCTTTAGGTCTGGAATTGCAACTAACTGGCACAATATACTAAAACTATATTGCACAACTTAATTACATTAAACTTACCAAAATAAAAAGCAGTCACAAAACATCAATATCACAGGTTGTTATCACAGATTTTAGTTTTTTCTTATAACTGAGGATTCCTAATCTTAATATTGCACCATTATTAATCTAACGGAGGTAAGAATACAAAAAAAAATAGAATAAATAGATAATAATTTCCAAGACTATAGGACAAGATACTAACATAGACTTAAACTATATTGCATCTTCCCATATATTGCACTAAATTCATCACCTATTTTCCTTATTCTTTACACTCTTATATCCTTCGCGTGAAAGACTCCAACCCTATTTCCTTTGAGGTCTTCTAATTCGAACATGTTATTCCCAATTGGTTTTACTATTCTACTTTTTATAAATTTCTTACAAAATTTAGCATTGATATTTTTCTGAAAATTTGACTGGGTGAAGTTTCTTCTAAAGACTTCTTGCCCTGGAGTGAATTTTGCTATACGTGCCCTGTCGTTGTACCTTTTTGCGCTCCGGATATAGGCAGTATGAATATTCTCTTTAATCTTTTCGCGTATCAACTCTAGACGATCGGTTCTATCTATATCTCCTATTTGGTGTTCGTTCATTGTTCCTAGTTTCCGGGCTAACTTATAATCGGCCCCATTTGAAAACCAATGGTATCCAAACAACGCGAAAAACGGTGTGGTTCCTATCGCCGAATGCACAGAGGTTCGTAAAGCACACTCTATCTCTGGCAAATATAGATCCCAATCCCGGTGGTCATTTTCCAAATAGGCTCTAATAGCAGATAGTATTGATTGGTTCACTCGTTCGGAAGCATTAGATTGTGGGGAATAGAAAGCTGTTTTTAAATGGTTTATGTTATATGTCCTAATCATTTCCTTGAAAGTGTTTGATACAAATTGTTGGCCATTATCACTATGAATGATTTCCGGCACTCCAAATTTGTTGAAAACTTCTAAAACTAGAAATTGAACAACATTTTTCGATGTGGCATCTTTCATTGGCTTAATGAAGGTAAATTTCGAAAAATGGTCCACGCAAACAAATATAAAAGTATTGCCCATTTTCGACCTCGGGTATTTCCCTAAAAAATCTATATACAACTTTTGAAATGGCCTATCAGTGGTAACTTGTTCACCTATTTCCGGTCTCAAATTCTGGTTTGACGGTTTTGATTCCTTACATACCTGACAGTTTGATACATAATTTCTAACTTGACTCGTCATTCTGGGCCAATAATACAACCGTTTCAATGTGTTTAGGGTTTTCATTATACCACCGTGAGCTGAGGTTTTTGAGCAGTGAGCTTTTTCTATTAAAATTTGGGTTAATTGTTCCGGTACCCATAATCTCCAACTCGTTTCTGCCAGTTCTTCGTTGGTGTTATGCAAAATCTTCTTGTAGATCTTTCCACTATCTACCTTTAGATCGGGTAACTTTTGTTGGTTTGCAGATATTTCTTTTATCAAGTCCAAATATTCATCGCATTCGAATTCATTCGTTTCAAAATCGAAAAATTCCTCGTTTGTTATTTCGGCCACTTCGATCGCCAGCCTGGACAGCGTATCAGCGACCACATTTTCAGAGCCTTTGCGGTGTTCGATTTTAAAATCATACGCTTGCAAGTTTAACGACCATCTAGCTAAGCGGCCGCTTAATTCCTTCATTGACATTAGCCACTTCAGACTAGCGTGGTCTGTTATAACCGTGAAACTCATCATCTCCACATACGGTCTAAAACGTTTTATCGCTGATACTGCTGCTAGGCATTCCTTCTCGGTGACCGAATAGTTCCTTTGGCAGGCATTTAGTTTTTTGGAATAAAATGCTATTGGGTTTTCGGACCCATCTTCATTTTTCTGGAACAACACAGCTCCTATCCCATACTCAGAGGCATCACATTGTATAAAGAAGCTTTTTGTGAAATCTGGATGTCGGAGGACTGGTGCAGTTGTTAATGAATGTTTTAACGATTCAAAAGATTCCAACGCTTTTGGGGTCATTGTAAACTTTGGCGACTTTTTTAAAGTGTCCGTCAGAGGCGCCGATATCGTAGCGAAATCTTTTATAAATCGCCGATACCAACCGGCAGTTCCCAAAAAACTTCTCACTTCTCTTGGCGACCTTGGTGGAGAAATTTTGTGTATCGCCGAAATCTTATCAGGATCTGTTTTGAGAGCTCCGCCTCCTATGATAAATCCCAAATACTTTAGTTCTTTGAAACAGAACTTTGATTTTTTTAATCCAATTGTGAGGTTTGCTTTTTTTAAACATTCAGCCACTTGTTCTAAAAGTTTTAGATGTTTTGAAAAATCATTTGATATTATTAATAGATCGTCTAGATATATAAAAACATTAGACTTGATCTTGCTAGGGATGACTTTATCCATTAAGCGGCACAAGCGTTGTGCCGCATTACATAGGCCGAATGGCATTACCCGGAACTGGTATAGAGGCCGCCCCGGTACAGTAAACGCTGTGTAAGGTTTCGCCTCTTCTTCCAATGGAATTTGCCAAAATGCGAATTTCAAATCCACACTACTAATATAGTGGGTTTGATCGATTCGACTTAGAATTCCGTCAATGTTTTGCAGCGGATACGCGTCCTTTACTGTTACCGCATTTAATTTTCTGGCATCCAAACAGAAACGGTTTTTTTCCGGTCTCCTTACCAAAGTGGTTCTGTTGCTCCATGCGCTCTCGCTTTCTTCGATGACCTTCAATTCTAACATTTTGTCAATTTCATCATACACCAACTCTTGAACTGCCGGGGAAATTGGATAATGTTTATCCTTGACTGGATTGGTCCCCTCTAATAGTTTTATTGAATGCTTCTCAATATCGGTACATCCTAACCCCTTTTCCTCAAATGAATCAAATTTGCCAATAACCTTTTCTAGTTCATGTTGTTCATCCAAACTTAAATCATGCAATTTCACCTGTTCATTTTCGGTAGGCCAATACTTTTTCATTGTTTCCATATTAATTTCGGAATTTCTCACAATTTCGGGTGCAATACTGAATTCCTTCCAGAAATCGATTCCTAAATATATCTCCTGCTCTAAATCTGGACATAAATAAAAGTTTATTTTCCTCCTCTGGTCTCTATACTCCACGTCTAACACGGCTCGTCCTAAAACTCTAAATGGCTGACCTGAGGCAGTGTACACACTTGCCCAATGATATATAACCTTTGCCCTTACTTGTTCAATCAATTCCCTACAATTTCTACCTAGAATGCTCACCGAAGCTCCTGAGTCTAATAACCCTTCATAAGTTAGGCCATTGATATTGATTTGTATAAATGGTCTTGGGTCAGTTGTATTCGCTCGGGTTACTGATGCTGCTATTAAATTTCTTTTAATCTTCCTGTTAGCGTAGTCGGTTCTTAGTTTTACGATTCTAATGTACTTATTATTAAAATTTCTTTGTTTATCATATTCTTTATTGCTCACCTCCTCAAAAATTTTTCTTCTGACCATTTCATAATTCCTTTGGCGGACTTCTTCAGGAATATAGTGACGAATTTTGGAATATTGTGTTTCTGTTGTATTTAAATACGTTGATTCGGGGAGGGTTTGGGTGGACGCGATTCCCCCGTCGCCATCGCGCCCCTTTTTTGGTTTCCCTTACAATTGGGACATTTCGGTGTAATAACATCCGGTTTGCCACACTTGTAACAAAAGAGTTCCCTCTGATCGGATGGACAGTCCACGAATATATGTCCGGTCTCCTTACAATTCCAGCAAACGATCTTGGTGTTGATTTCTTCAACTTGGTAAACTTCGTAATCTAACTCGTCTGCATTCACAGAATTTACATATCTTCTTGTTGGAGGAGGCACAGTTTTGAATTCCTTTCTCGAAAAATTACGCTCTGCCTCTACACACTCTACTCTAAGTTGCTCAAGAGAGGATACGGGAATTGGATAAACTATGCGGCCTATACTATCCCTCAAATTCATTTTAGCTAACTTAATCAACTCGTATTCTGATACCGGTTGTTCTAGTTTTGAACGAAGTAAATTTAGGTGATAAAAATAACTATCTATGGATTCACCTATCTTCTGCTTCCGCTCAACTAGTTCGTGCATTATGTCAAGGTTTGTTCGGTGTGTTTTAAAACGACTTAATAAGGCGTGCCGTAGATTTTCCCAATTGGCCACACGATTGGTTTCGACATGTAGCCAATACCAGTCCAAAGCAGGTCCTGTAACCAGAAGATGGAAGTCGTCCAAGATCTCCTTCCATGGGATTTGATATTGTTGCTGGCAGTACTCCAAGCGGAAAACAAAAGACTCCACTGACAGGTGATTTTCATTTCCGTCAAATTTTAATTCAAACCTATCGACGCGTGCACGGTTTGAATAATAATTTATGGGCACATTGTTTGGTATTGGTGGTGGAACAGATACAGGAGGAGGTATCGAAAAATTTTGTTGTGTGGTAACATAGGCATTACCGCCGTTACTGGAAGGTGGAGGTGGTGGAAAATTTAAGGGATGAGGTGTGGAAAACTGGTTATTTGCAGTTGCAACATTTGATCGAGGATTATTTATTTCGCTTCCCACATTTTTATTTAGAGATAAGGTCCTAATCGCATCATTCAGTAGAGTTATACTATTTTGTACCTTACTCATTTCCCTAACTACACTTTCACTAACCATATTTCGGATGGATTGATTTAAAGCTGTTCTCATATTTTCAACACTGTCCGAAACCATTTCACTAACAGATTGAGGTAGATACTCTTTATTTTCCATACTCCTAGCACCGTTATTTTCTCTTCCGGTAGCATTTCGATCTTTGGGTATTGCGCCCTTATTAACATTTTGAGCATTTATTGTACTCGACATATCAATAATGTCGTTGTTAATTGGGGGTGGCATTCTCCTGGCTCTATTGTCTTTCGTATACTTTTTTTTAACTTGTGGTGATGATCTATTTAAATCAAAGGAAACGTTACGAGATCTGTGTCTTTTACGATTTTCTTTCTCACTAGAAGACATTCCCTAAAACTATCTATTAAGGTTCAAATTGTTTTTTTTTTATTTAGGATTAGTTTACTTATAAGTACTTATTTATAATAAAATACACATACACTACAAAAATTACACATAAATATAATAACTACTACAATTACTAATAAAATACGTTCACAATACAAATTCTAACAAAATAATATATAATTGGGTTTGGTCGACGTTTTTAGTGGTAGTAAGCAGTGGTTTTAATAACTTCCTTTTTCTATCGTGCCTTATTCTAGGCCTCCGATATGTTCTCTCATCTATTAACTAACAAAACTGGTAATACCTGACCCTCATAACCTTCGCGTTATCTTTTACTAATTTCAAAATGATAAGGGTTAGAAAGGCCTAGATATTCTGATTGAATACTATCACCAATCCTTGAACATTTGTTCAAGAACGATATTCATACATTTATGTTGCACGCATGATTTGTTCCCCCAATGAGAATTTCATGAAAGTTCTCACGTTCAGGGTATCTGCGTTTCCTGGAATATGTTACCATCAAAGCAGTAATACATTTTTATATTTTTGTTTCCTTGTCACAAATCTAAATATTTTCATGATTTGGGACCTTTAGGTCAAGGAAGTCAAATATCAAAATGTATCCTATACGCTTGTAGGTAATGGGCTATTGTTTCATATCCTTATATTTTACTGTACTAAAAAAATTTGATTTATTTGTCTTCCGTTTGGGCGCCATATTGTTATGTGTCCCGAAGAGCACTGTAGTGGTGATGCCAGCTAGCTCATTGGCACATCTAGGGAGGTTCCATCCCGCCACTGCAGCCTCAAGAACTAACATAAACAATAAAAAATACTGAAACTAAAATCACTAACAAAACTGAAAACTAAATTTCCAAAATAATCAAAACAAACAAAAACTTTAACTTCTCTCAATTTTAAATCAGGGAACATAGCTGGAGGAGAGTAAGATGGTCTAAACCCTCACGATATAGCCCTCCCATCCTGGATCACTACATTGTTCCTAAATAACTATTTTATTTTGTGATCCCCAAACACACTTTACTACACTTACCTCACGTCGACTCTACCCACAAACACAAAATTAGCAACACATATTTAATGTATTAACAAAATATAAAATCTATTCATTATCAAAAATCATCTTAAATCTAAACATTAATTAATCTTATTTACTTTTCTATATTTCTAACAGATAAAAAGTCACGAGATGTAAAATATATATGTGTTCCTAACTTAATAATACAATATCTTAAACAAATGGTTTATTTCTTATAATAATGTAATTTTGCCTTAATTTGTGGTCTGAGTGAATGAATAAAAAAAAATTACTAAACACTAAAAAAAAAGTTTTATTAGTTGATCTGTAGCCTCTTTACTACTCCACAAAGTTCTATAACAATTTAAATTTCAAATCCTGCCTAAATGAGCTCGATTAGACGGAACACCAAAATTACCCAATAAAAGGTTTAAAAGATTAAAAATTCTAACTTTGTATAGTAGAGAAAAGACCTATTATTAAGTAAAATTTTAAAACCTCACAAATTTAGGCTAATAGACTTATTAATACACTTAATTCTAACATTTAATGACAAAAACACAAATATCTTAAATTATACCAAAATAGACATCCACTGACACTTAATAAATATATTTATCTTATAATATTTTCTTTTGCTAAATTATTTTATCAAATTTTCCTAATTATTAAAATTGAGTTATATGATGGGTTTTAAACATATGCCTAGGAGTATGCTGTATTTCCTTTCTTTTCTGGTTTCATTCTAAGCTTATCAAAAAAAAACAGTACCTTTGGTGGAAGACTTCACTCAAACTTTATGTTTTGTACCGCTAGACGTCTCTGCTAACAAAAGCACCTGGTCTAAAAGCTCTTCCAGAATAGAGTAGCCACTCAAATTTAATAAGGAGCTGCCACTTTTGTATTTGACTGTAGCTCCTTGCTCTTGAATTTCCCTCCACAGAACGACAATCTAAGTTTGGGCTATATGATGGCTGTAGCCCTCCAAGACATATATTTATCAATCTATTAAAAAAGAATCACAACATCACTCAAAGCTATAACGACCAACACATTTATTTTTACCTTATTTATTTATTTATTTATGATATACTTTATTATCCACTAATAGCTCTTCCTTTAGAACAAAACTTAAAATTTTGCACTTTAAATTTATTATCTTTAAAATTTTTTTATTTGTTTATTATTTGAATTATTTTATTTCCCAAAAAAAAAACTTCACATAAACGTTTTGCTTAGCTTTACTTATTTTTGCAAATGATAGCTAATTTTGTTTCTTCAGTTGAAACGAAGCCGACGTTTATTTCCATTTGCTCCTTAAAACACATATACTAACAAAAACTATACAAAAAAAAACATATACCGGTAAGTAACATCATATTATAGGGCAACATACACATAATGGATAGGGTCAATGCACGGTAACACACGGCCTTGAATGTTGTTTTTTTAATGTCAGAGAATTTAATTTTTCTCTTCCGTCGGCCACCGTTCCAATCAATAGTTGATTGGTGGCAACTCCTCTTTACTACTAAAAAAATACACCCCTGTAAAGCAAAAGCTTTTTCCAGTATGGCCTTCCATTACATCAAAATAGAACAAGACGAAGAAGGAATACACACGAAACATCATAATCAACAAAATACTAAACAGAACACATTAAATTACTATAAAATTTTAAATAACATATAAACATGAAACATTTATAAACTAAGCAACACAACAACAAAAAACATCTACATAAACTACCAAAATAAAAACATAGCCATCCACAAATCTACATCGCACTATTAACCATAGCAACATCAAATAAAACACATCAACACCCAGGCAGACACAAATTTATATTCAACAATAAACTGGACAAATACCACATCAACAACCTATCGAACAGCACATAAATGAGCGACAGCCCAAAGGATTTCAATTATTTATAAGTGGGAGACATTCATTTCCCTGTGGCCCAATTGTTCAATACACTGTGTCAAAAGAAACAAGATTATATGAGACCTTTTAGCACCGCCGCAACAACTGACAGCTTATTGCTTACTCCTTTTACAATGCAGAAATTGAAAGGCAGACATTTTTCTCATTCTCTTTTGAACTAACCTAAACCTGTGTAATACACACTCACCTCTTCAACCCCTCGCCACAAACTTCGTCTGTTTTTCTTTCAATTTCTGCATTGTAAAAGGGGACTTAGCAATAATTGCTCAGGCAATCAGTAAAGCAATCATTGCGCAATGGATTGCAACTTATAGCAAATTGCTGTGTACACTCGCAAATTTCTACGTGGAGACGTGGGCTATGGGAATTAAGAAAATCGGAAAGTAAATATACACAATTATAAATACGTAATATTAATGCAAATGGAAATAAAAGCAAAAAAACTTAAAACCTAAGAAATACTAAAACACAATAATTTAATTTTAACAAAAATTACTAGTTGGAATTTAGGTATAAGAAGGTTAATCAAAAATGGCAAAAAAAAATTTGCAGATTTATTACGGGAAGTGAATTGTTACAAGCTATATATATGAAAGTATACAGTTATGGGAACAAAATTACCCAATCGTGCTAAAAATCGTGTGATTGGTTCCAGAGAAAAATAGGTTCCTCCAAAATGGCCAACAAAAATCGTTACTGATTTATTACGGGATACATGGCAAGTGGCTTGGTACAAGCCATATATAATATTAAATAATACAGTTTTTGGAACAAAATGAGACCATCGTGCTAAAATCGTGTGATTGGTTCCGAGTCGACTGTATAGGTAGGATCACACGATCGCCGGAAAATTGAAAGGCAGACATTTTTATCATTAAGTGTTTTCGCGTACTTTCCAGAAAAAAATATCCAGTAACTTTATATTAGAGAGTAAAAATAATCTAAAAAATAACAAAAAACAAGTAAGAAAATATGGTCGGTCAAGCCCGACCATATAATACCCTACACTAAGTAAAAGAGCAAAAAAAATTTTTCTTTTAAAATTTCATTAATTAAATTTTTGAGTGATTTTCGGAAGTGGGCCTTATATGGGGGCTATGACCAATTATGGACCGATCACCATGAAATTAGGTCGTGTGATTAAAAAAGTAAACTATGAGGAATTTTGTGTGTTTACCAACATTTTTAAGCGATTTATGCACGTTAAAGTGATTTTCGGAAGCGGGTCTATATGGAAGCTATGACTAATTATGGACCGATCGTAACAAAATTTGGTGACATGAATTTTGCGTATATAAAACTTATTTCGAGCGGAATTTGTGGATATACATATATAAATTAAACATTTATGACCGATAAAGTCCAATTTCGGGAGGACATTTGTATGGGGGCTAGGTGAAATAATGGACCGATTTCAGCCAGTTTCATTAGGCTTGGTCCTTGAGCCGAAAAAATAATATGTATCAAATTTCATCGAAATATCTTCAAAATTGCGACCTGTACTCTGCGCACAAGGTTTACATGGACAGCCAGCCAGCCAGCCAACCAGACGGACTGACGGACATCGCATAATACCATCCCCACTATGGTGGTGTAGGGTATAAAAAGTACACGAACAACAATTTGTAAAAATAAATTGTATTTTATTATAAATCAATTTAAAACGTTTGTTTTGTGTCATTTTACTTCTTTTCAACGCAAACTTGTAAATTCTATTAATTTTCAACTTTTTTGTTTTGTTTACATTTGCAACCATATGTTTTAAACATATTTTTTATGTTGATATTTTTTTCTGGACCAAAAATAAACAGTAATAAAAATATCATGTTCTCAGTGATAATTTGTACAAATTATTACAAATCATAAAGTACACGAACACAACTAATCTCTTTTGACATCAAAGTTTGAATGGGCCTACTCCCTACGTTCAAGTTTTTCCAAACATTCTTTATATGCCATACGATTCCTACGAGTGTCAACTTATCGTGCCCGTACCCAGATATGATCGCCAATGCCTTATATAATTGTGGCAATATTTTTTCTAATTTAAACATTTTTTATGAAAAATTTGTTCATGACATCAATGTTTGAATGGACCTACCCCCTACGTTCAAGTTTTTCCAAAAGAAGTTGTTATACCATTCGATTCCTATGAGTGTCCTCTTATCGTACCCGTTCCCAGATATGATGCCCATCTATCTATCTATACCCAGCAGTTTGAAAAGTGTCAATTGGAAACCTTGCACTAGCTATATTACTACTTCTACAACTAACTAGTTCGATGTGGCTGCTAAAGTGGTAGTTAAATGGTTATCATTTGCACTACATTTCAACAGCATATTCAGTAATAAACAATAGTCAGATATTAGTCTTTAGTTTTTGAAAATAAATGCAAGAAAAATAAAATCTTCTAAAATATACCACTTCGATGGCCACATGTAATGCTGAATGTGGCCGTTTGTGTTTTCATTCTCAGTGATGATGTAGAAAATGCAAAAATAGCGAGTAGACTCACATGTTATTCTTAATAACAATTAGAGAGCAGTACAAATAAGAGCTCTGTGGTTTAGTGGTTAGAGCCGGGATCGGCAACTCCTATGCACAGTGCATTGTGGGCGTTACTAAACTTACACAGACTACTCACACGCATAGAAAACACAATTCAGTCTCTTATTAGTTGTCATTGAAGAAGGTTGTGTTGTCGCTCGTTTCTTGGTTTAGCACATGAATGTTTATGAATAAATGTTAAAGCAGAGGTGGATAATTCATTTTATTTTTGTACCTTTTTTAGCATCTACACTACATCTTAACTAGTTTTTAGAATTATAAACTATTTTAAATGTTTTTTCTATGACCTTTAGATGCATGTATGTATGTATGTATGTATGTATGTATGTATGTATGTATGTATGTATGTATGTATGTATGTATGTATGTATGTATGTATGTATGTATGTATGTATGTATGTATGTATGTATGTATGTATGTATGTATGTATGTATGTATGTATGTATGTATGTATGTATGTATGTATGTATGTATGTATGTATGTATGTATGTATGTATGTATGTATGTATGTATGTATGTATGTATGTATGTATGTATGTATGTATGTATGTATGTATGTATGTATGTATGTATGTATGTATGTATGTATGTATGTATGTATGTATGTATGTATGTATGTATGTATGTATGTATGTATGTATGTATGTATGTATGTATGTATGTATGTATGTATGTATGTATGTATGTATGTATGTATGTATGTATGTATGTATGTATGTATGTATGTATGTATGTATGTATGTATGTATGTATGTATGTATGTATGTATGTATGTATGTATGTATGTATGTATGTATGTATGTATGTATGTATGTATGTATGTATGTATGTATGTATGTATGTATGTATGTATGTATGTATGTATGTATGTATGTATGTATGTATGTATGTATGTATGTATGTATGTATGTATGTATGTATGTATGTATGTATGTATGTATGTATGTATGTATGTATGTATGTATGTATGTATGTATGTATGTATGTATGTATGTATGTATGTATGTATGTATGTATGTATGTATGTATGTATGTATGTATGTATGTATGTATGTATGTATGTATGTATGTATGTATGTATGTATGTATGTATGTATGTATGTATGTATGTATGTATGTATGTATGTATGTATGTATGTATGTATGTATGTATGTATGTATGTATGTATGTATGTATGTATGTATGTATGTATGTATGTATGTATGTATGTATGTATGTATGTATGTATGTATGTATGTATGTATGTATGTATGTATGTATGTATGTATGTATGTATGTATGTATGTATGTATGGTATGTATGTATGTATGTATGTATGTATGTATGTATGTATGTATGTATGTATGTATGTATGTATGTATGTATGTATGTATGTATGTATGTATGTATGTATGTATGTATGTATGTATGTATGTATGTATGTATGTATGTATGTATGTATGTATGTATGTATGTATGTATGTATGTATGTATGTATGTATGTATGTATGTATGTATGTATGTATGTATGTATGTATGTATGTATGTATGTATGTATGTATGTATGTATGTATGTATGTATGTATGTATGTATGTATGTATGTATGTATGTATGTATGTATGTATGTATGTATGTATGTATGTATGTATGTATGTATGTATGTATGTATGTATGTATGTATGTATGTATGTATGTATGTATGTATGTATGTATGTATGTATGTATGTATGTATGTATGTATGTATGTATGTATGTATGTATGTATGTATGTATGTATGTATGTATGTATGTATGTATGTATGTATGTATGTATGTATGTATGTATGTATGTATGTATGTATGTATGTATGTATGTATGTATGTATGTATGTATGTATGTATGTATGTATGTATGTATGTATGTATGTATGTATGTATGTATGTATGTATGTATGTATGTATGTATGTATGTATGTATGTATGTATGTATGTATGTATGTATGTATGTATGTATGTATGTATGTATGTATGTATGTATGTATGTATGTATGTATGTATGTATGTATGTATGTATGTATGTATGTATGTATGTATGTATGTATGTATGTATGTATGTATGTATGTATGTATGTATGTATGTATGTATGTATGTATGTATGTATGTATGTATGTATGTATGTATGTATGTATGTATGTATGTATGTATGTATGTATGTATGTATGTATGTATGTATGTATGTATGTATGTATGTATGTATGTATGTATGTATGTATGTATGTATGTATGTATGTATGTATGTATGTATGTATGTATGTATGTATGTATGTATGTATGTATGTATGTATGTATGTATGTATGTATGTATGTATGTATGTATGTATGTATGTATGTATGTATGTATGTATGTATGTATGTATGTATGTATGTATGTATGTATGTATGTATGTATGTATGTATGTATGTATGTATGTATGTATGTATGTATGTATGTATGTATGTATGTATGTATGTATGTATGTATGTATGTATGTATGTATGTATGTATGTATGTATGTATGTATGTATGTATGTATGTATGTATGTATGTATGTATGTATGTATGTATGTATGTATGTATGTATGTATGTATGTATGTATGTATGTATGTATGTATGTATGTATGTATGTATGTATGTATGTATGTATGTATGTATGTATGTATGTATGTATGTATGTATGTATGTATGTATGTATGTATGTATGTATGTATGTATGTATGTATGTATGTATGTATGTATGTATGTATGTATGTATGTATGTATGTATGTATGTATGTATGTATGTATGTATGTATGTATGTATGTATGTATGTATGTATGTATGTATGTATGTATGTATGTATGTATGTATGTATGTATGTATGTATGTATGTATGTATGTATGTATGTATGTATGTATGTATGTATGTATGTATGTATGTATGTATGTATGTATGTATGTATGTATGTATGTATGTATGTATGTATGTATGTATGTATGTATGTATGTATGTATGTATGTATGTATGTATGTATGTATGTATGTATGTATGTATGTATGTATGTATGTATGTATGTATGTATGTATGTATGTATGTATGTATGTATGTATGTATGTATGTATGTATGTATGTATGTATGTATGTATGTATGTATGTATGTATGTATGTATGTATGTATGTATGTATGTATGTATGTATGTATGTATGTATGTATGTATGTATGTATGTATGTATGTATGTATGTATGTATGTATGTATGTATGTATGTATGTATGTATGTATGTATGTATGTATGTATGTATGTATGTATGTATGTATGTATGTATGTATGTATGTATGTATGTATGTATGTATGTATGTATGTATGTATGTATGTATGTATGTATGTATGTATGTATGTATGTATGTATGTATGTATGTATGTATGTATGTATGTATGTATGTATGTATGTATGTATGTATGTATGTATGTATGTATGTATGTATGTATGTATGTATGTATGTATGTATGTATGTATGTATGTATGTATGTATGTATGTATGTATGTATGTATGTATGTATGTATGTATGTATGTATGTATGTATGTATGTATGTATGTATGTATGTATGTATGTATGTATGTATGTATGTATGTATGTATGTATGTATGTATGTATGTATGTATGTATGTATGTATGTATGTATGTATGTATGTATGTATGTATGTATGTATGTATGTATGTATGTATGTATGTATGTATGTATGTATGTATGTATGTATGTATGTATGTATGTATGTATGTATGTATGTATGTATGTATGTATGTATGTATGTATGTATGTATGTATGTATGTATGTATGTATGTATGTATGTATGTATGTATGTATGTATGTATGTATGTATGTATGTATGTATGTATGTATGTATGTATGTATGTATGTATGTATGTATGTATGTATGTATGTATGTATGTATGTATGTATGTATGTATGTATGTATGTATGTATGTATGTATGTATGTATGTATGTATGTATGTATGTATGTATGTATGTATGTATGTATGTATGTATGTATGTATGTATGTATGTATGTATGTATGTATGTATGTATGTATGTATGTATGTATGTATGTATGTATGTATGTATGTATGTATGTATGTATGTATGTATGTATGTATGTATGTATGTATGTATGTATGTATGTATGTATGTATGTATGTATGTATGTATGTATGTATGTATGTATGTATGTATGTATGTATGTATGTATGTATGTATGTATGTATGTATGTATGTATGTATGTATGTATGTATGTATGTATGTATGTATGTATGTATGTATGTATGTATGTATGTATGTATGTATGTATGTATGTATGTATGTATGTATGTATGTATGTATGTATGTATGTATGTATGTATGTATGTATGTATGTATGTATGTATGTATGTATGTATGTATGTATGTATGTATGTATGTATGTATGTATGTATGTATGTATGTATGTATGTATGTATGTATGTATGTATGTATGTATGTATGTATGTATGTATGTATGTATGTATGTATGTATGTATGTATGTATGTATGTATGTATGTATGTATGTATGTATGTATGTATGTATGTATGTATGTATGTATGTATGTATGTATGTATGTATGTATGTATGTATGTATGTATGTATGTATGTATGTATGTATGTATGTATGTATGTATGTATGTATGTATGTATGTATGTATGTATGTATGTATGTATGTATGTATGTATGTATGTATGTATGTATGTATGTATGTATGTATGTATGTATGTATGTATGTATGTATGTATGTATGTATGTATGTATGTATGTATGTATGTATGTATGTATGTATGTATGTATGTATGTATGTATGTATGTATGTATGTATGTATGTATGTATGTATGTATGTATGTATGTATGTATGTATGTATGTATGTATGTATGTATGTATGTATGTATGTATGTATGTATGTATGTATGTATGTATGTATGTATGTATGTATGTATGTATGTATGTATGTATGTATGTATGTATGTATGTATGTATGTATGTATGTATGTATGTATGTATGTATGTATGTATGTATGTATGTATGTATGTATGTATGTATGTATGTATGTATGTATGTATGTATGTATGTATGTATGTATGTATGTATGTATGTATGTATGTATGTATGTATGTATGTATGTATGTATGTATGTATGTATGTATGTATGTATGTATGTATGTATGTATGTATGTATGTATGTATGTATGTATGTATGTATGTATGTATGTATGTATGTATGTATGTATGTATGTATGTATGTATGTATGTATGTATGTATGTATGTATGTATGTATGTATGTATGTATGTATGTATGTATGTATGTATGTATGTATGTATGTATGTATGTATGTATGTATGTATGTATGTATGTATGTATGTATGTATGATGCCATGTGGATTAAGACTCTCACAGGAGTGACCAATGTGACCAACAGCTATCTGAACACCATTTAATCATACAAGTATGATTTGTTCAAGTATGAAAATATTACCTTGTTCGAATCTAAAGACTTTATGATACTCGTATCTAATAAATTTTAAATATTTAATTAATTCCAAAACATTTTTAATCTTGGAAATTTTGGGAAATTTTATAATAAAGGTGGCTTCACACGATAAGACTCTACATATGACTTTACGAAGAGAAAATTAAATGAAAACTCTTCAATATGTAAAAAAAAAATGAGATGAAAGTCGTTTG